>NC_060141.1:177391496-177694526 GCF_021461385.2 Schistocerca piceifrons | reverse complement strand
TCTATACCATGAGACTCTCCTTCTTCTCAGCTGAAGCTGCAGCAGATTTTTGCTGTCTTTACTCTCTTTATTCTTTGACTACTGCCTTGCAAGTTTGTCATTTCGTTGATGAATGTATGTCGATAACAGTTAAACATCATTTCCACGTTCTGTTTACGTTTTACGCGTTGTAATGGTTTCAGGAAACGCTTTGTTTCAAGAAGTAAGATTGTTGTGTCTATGCTTAGATTTTATCCACACAGATCGTAAATATGGGTAGAATGATACCGAGAAATACCAATAATTTTGAAGAAATGAGAAAGTATGGGGACCTCCTTATTTCCCAGGACTGCTCTAAACGAGGACTCCTGTCATTCTCCCTGTCCAGTCCAAAGAGCCCCTAGTCATGGTGTGAATATCAGATTAGTTAGTTAGTTTCATAGCTCATTTGAACGATTCTTTTATCGAAATGGTTCAATGTACAAGGCATGCATACATGAATAGTGTTAACATTAGTGAACACTTTACTTTTAGTCCTACTCATGTAATTACACTTAATTTTTTAGATAGCTATAGTAACTGGTGGTGTACGCAGACTCAACCATCCCCCATCAATTTCAATAGCAAGTGTTATAAGAACAATCTAGAGAGACTTGGTTAGCAAAAGCTTGCTCCCTAAACTCATCCATGGGAGAGATCAAAATCCCAACGAAATTTTCACCACCGGCAAAGGAGGGTGAAGCTTTGACAATGCCAGCCACTCGTGCTGGCGAAACATCAGTAAAATCATTAGATGAACGTCGGCCGAAGAAACCGACGCAGAAGCCAATAGGCAGTTTAGCAACAAGTGCCCACGAAAGCCTTAACAATTTTGTAAAGTTTCAATAGCTATGTGTGTGGGAAAGTTTGCCTAAAACAGAATTTGTGGGCGTGAAACCCCTAAAACTGGGTGTCATGATCGTTTTGTTGTGTCTCTATGATGGGTCAATCAGCAGGCTGAAAGTTTTCAGCGATACAAGCAAAGAAGATGGGATGAACATGAAGAACGTGCTGGTATCAAGTGACCAGCTGAGGGTACAGGAGGCTGAGAAAAGTGACCTGTAGATGACAAAAGAGGACAGAATACAAAAGAGAGATTCCAGACGTGAAATGGAGTATACAGAAACCCTAAACGATGACTGGCGAGTCTTATCTTTCGGTGTAGGTTGGTCTGATAATACGAAAATCTTTAAACGCATTTTCTCGAAGCTATGTTATTTTTAGCTTTATGTACAATTTTCTCTAAAATTAATATATCCATATCAATGAAACTTGGTACAGAAATTAAAAGGTACTAGAATTACGGCAGTCAAATAAAAGTTGCGGAAAATACATTGTTTTATTAACGCCTAGTTTTTCAGGTCACTTACATTCTGTGAATTTCTGTTGTGATGACAGTGCGACTGTCATAAACGTAATACACTTCGAAGACGATGTGATACCTAATGCACGTTTCGGTTTGATTTGAACAAATAGTTTTTGAGTAATGTGTACCTACGTTAGTATGGTCAACTATTGAAAATATGTTCACTACCGGGTCTCCTTAAGGAAGCGAAACATGATTAAGGCTTAAAGACCCTTCGCAGAAAGGGTCATGTCAAGCGTAGAAAAAATTCGGACTCGACTAGAATGGTGATACGAAGAGCCTGTATCATTTTCAAATGAACCATTTGTCTTAAGTAAGGAAACCACGAAAAACCTGAATCTGGATGGTTGTACTGGGATTTGGAGCATTAATGAACACTTTATTTTTAGTCCTACTCATGCCACTACACTTAACATTCTTGGAGAACTACAAGTCGATACTCCTATTTTATTTTACAACACGTTGGAAAATTTGTGTCGCAATACTTGAAACTTTTTTCTCCCGTGAGGAGAACCGAACACAAATTTCTAGTTTGTCACTTCAAACGATTTCGCAAACACTGCTGCCTGGCAGCTGGCGTCTCGTAGTTTATTCAACATCCTCGTGAAAATTTGAACCTTGATTTCTCGAAAACCTTCAGAGTAGCATCTACTTGAACAGCGTCTGTTACATCTTACCTGTTGTTGTCTGGAAACAGGTTTGATGTAGCTCGCCATGCTAGTCTGTCGTGTACAAGACTCTGCATGCTGTGTAACGACCATTACTTACATCAATTTACTGTATTCAAGCTTTGGTTTCCCTTCGTAATTTTCATTCACCCCCCCCCCCCCCCAAAAAACAAAAAATAAAAACCACACACACACACACACACACACACACACACACGCACTTTGTGCCATTACCAAATTGACAGTTCCTTGGTGCTTAACGCTTTTATTCTAATTCTGCCATAAATTTCTTCTTTCAAATTGATTTGTACCTCCTCATAAGTTCTTCGACCTGTTGTTGTTGTTGAAGTGGTTTTCAGTCCTGAGACTGGTTTGATGCAGCTCTCCATGCTACTCTATCCTGTGCAAGCTTCTTCATCT
The DNA here is from genome assembly GCF_021461385.2 of Schistocerca piceifrons. Taxonomy (NCBI): domain Eukaryota; kingdom Metazoa; phylum Arthropoda; class Insecta; order Orthoptera; family Acrididae; genus Schistocerca; species Schistocerca piceifrons. The sequence continues at coordinate 177,692,054 of NC_060141.1, read as the reverse complement.
CCCAGTACCTACTGCAGCCTACATCATTCTGAATCTGCTTAGTGTATTCATCTCTTGGTCTCCCTCTACGATTTTTACCCTCCACGCTGCCTTCCAATACTAAATTGGTGATCCCTCGAAGTCTCAGAACATGGCCTACCAACCGATCCCTTCTTCTAGTCAAGTTGTGCCACAAGCTCCTCTTCTCCCCAATTCTATTCAATACCTCCTCATTAGTTATGTGATCTACCGATCTAATCTTCAGCATTCTTCTGTAGCACCACATTTCGAAAGCTTCTATTCTCGTCTTGTCTAAACTATTTATTGTCCACGTTTCACTTCCATACATGGCTACACTCCATACAAATACTTTCAGAAACGACTTCCTGACATTTAAATCTATACTCGATGTTAACAAATTTTTCTTCTTCAGAAACACTTTCCTTGCCATTGCCATTCTACATTTTATATCCTCTCTACTTCGACCATCATCAGTTATTTTGCTCCCCAAATAGCAAAACTCCTTTACTACTTTAAGTGTCTCATTTCCTAATCTAATTCCCTCAGCATCACCCGAGTTAATTCCCCTACATTCCATTATCCTCGTTTTGCTTTTGTTGATGTTCCTCTTATACCCTCCTTTCAAGACACTGTCCATTCCGTTCAACTGCTCTTCCAAGTCCCAGAACTACAATGTCATCAGCGAACCTCAATGTTTTTATTTCTTCTCCATGGATTTTAATACCTACTCCGAACTTTTCTATTGTTTCCTTTATTGCTTGCTCAATATACAGATTGAATAACATCGGGGAGATACTACAACTCTGTCTCACTCCCTTCCCTACCACTGCTTCCCTTTCATGCCCCTCCACTCTTACAACTGCTATCTGGTTTCTGTACAAATTGTAAATAGCCTTTCGCTCCCTGTATTTTACCCCTGCCACCTTCAGAATTTGAAAGAGAGTCTTCCAATCAACATTGTCAAAAGCTTTCTCCAAGTCTACAAATGCTAGAAACGTAGGTTTGCCTTTCCTTAGTCTTTCTTCTAAGATAAGTCGTAGGGTCAGCATTGCCTCACGTGTTCCAACATTTCTACGGAATCAAATCTGATCTTCACCGAGGTCGGCTTCTACCAGTTTTTCCATTCGTCTGTAAAGAATTCGCGTTAGTATTTTGCAGCTGTGACTTATTAAACTGATAGTTCGGTAATTTTCACATCTGTCAACACCTGCTTTCAAATGGTTCAAATGGCTCAGATCACTATGGGACTCAACTGCTGAGGTCAATAGTCCCCTAGAACTTAGAACTAGTTAAACCTAACTAACCTAAGGACATCACAAACATCCATGCCCGAGGCAGGATTCGAACCTAACACCTGCTTTCTTTGGGATTGGAATTATTATATTCTTCTTGAAGTCTGAGGGTATTTCGCCTGTCTCATACATCTTGCTCAAGAGTTTTGTCAGGGCTGGCTCTCCTAAGGCTGTCAGTAGTTCTAATGGAATGTTGTCTGCTCCGAGGGCCTTGTTTCGACTCAGGTCTTTCAGTGCTCTGTCAAACTCTTCACGCAGTATCATATCTCCCATTTCATCTTCATCTACATCCTCTTTCATTTCCATAATATTGTCCTCAAGTACATCGCCCTTGTATAGCGCCTCTATATATTCCTTCCACCATTCTGCTTTCCCTTCTTTGCTTAGAACTGGGTTTCCATCTGAGCTCTTGATATTCATACAAGTGGTTTTCGTTTCTCCAAAGGTCTCTTTAATTTTCCTGTAGGCCGTATCTATCTTACCCCTAGTGAGATAAGCCTCTACATCCTTACATTTGTCCTCTAGCCATCCCTGCTTAGCCATTTTGCACTTCCTGTCGATATCCTTTTTGAGACGTTTATATTCCTTTTTGCCTGCTTCATTTTCTGCATTTTTATATTTTCTCCTTTCATCAATTAAATTCAGTATTTCTTCTGTTACCCAATGGTTTCTACTAGCCCTCGTCTTTTTACCTATTTGATCCTTTGCAGCCTTCACTATTTCATCCCTCAAAGCTACCCATTCTTCTCCTACTGTATTTCTTTCCCCCATTCCTGTGAATTGTTCCCTTACGGCCTCCCTGAAACTCTGTACAACCTCTGGTTCTTTCAGTTTATCCAGGTCCCAACTCCTTAAATTACCACCTTTTTGCAGGTTCTTCAGTTTTAATCTACAGTTCATTACCAATAGATTCTGGCCAGAGTCCACATCTGCACCCGGAAATGTCTTACAATTTAACACCTGATTCCTTAATCTCTGTCTTACCATCATATAATCTATCTGATACCTTTTCGTATCTCCAGGGTTCTCCATGTATACAACCTTCTTTCATGATTCTTGAATCAAGTGTTAGTTGTGATTAAGTTATGCTCTACACAAAATTCTACCAGGCGGCTTCCTGTTTCATTTCTTACCCCCAATCCATATTCACCTACTATGTTTTCTTCTCTCCTTTTTCCTACTCTCGAATTCCAGTCACCCATGACTATTAAATTTTCGTCTCTCCTCACTACTTGAATAATCATCATACATTTCATCAATTTCTTCATCATCTGTAGAGCTAGTTGTCATATAAACTTGTACTACTGTAGTAGGCGTGGGCTTCGTGTCTATCTTGGCCACAATAATGCGTTCACTATGCTGTTTGTAGTAGCTTACCCGTACTCCTATTTTTTTATTCATTATGAAACCTACTCCTGCACTACCCCTATTTGATTTTGTATTTTTAACCCTGTATTCACCTGACCAAAAGTCTTGTTCCTCCTGCCACCGAACTTCACTAATTCCCTCTATATCTAACTTTAACCTATCCATTTCCCTTTTTCTAACCTACCTGCCCGATTAAGGGATCTGACATTCCACGCTCCGATCCGTAGAACGCCAGTTTTCTTTCTCCTGATAACGACCTACCCACCCTATTTTCAATGTTCTTCTGTAGCACCACATTTCAAAGCGGCTATTCTCTTCTTATGTGAACTGCTTTATGTCCAAGTTTCACTCGGCTACAAGGATACTAACTATACAGCTATTATCAGAAAAGAGTTTCCTGGCACCTAACTTTATTTCCGATGATAACAATTTTCACTTATAAGAAACGGTTTGTATCTTATTGCCAGTCTCTATTACATATCCTCTCTACTTCTGCCTTTTTCTGCCCAAACGGTAAACCTGATATAGCACTTTGTTAATCTAATTCCCTCGGCGACACCTGATGTAATTCGATTACATTCCATCATTTTATTTTTACCACACTGAGGTGACAAAAATCGTGAAATACCTCCGAACATCGTATCGGTGCTCCTTTTGCCCGTCATAGTGCAGCAACACGATGTGGCACGGACTCAACAAGTCATCGGAAGTCCCTTGCAGAAATACTGAGGCATGCCGCCTCTATACCTGCCCATAACTGCGAAAGTGCCGTCGGTGCTTGATTTTGTGCACGAACTGACTTCTCGATTATGTCTCATCAATCTTCGTGAGATTAATGTCGGGCGATCTGGGTGGCCAAATCACTCGCTCCCGTTTCCTAATGTTCTTCAAGCCAGTCGCGAACAGTTGTTGTTGTCTGATGACGTGGCACATTGTCATCCATCACAATTCCATCGTTGTTTGGGGACATGAAGTCCATGAATGGCTACAAATGATCTCCAAGTAGTTCAGCTGGACACGAGGACCCAGTTCATCCCATGTAAACACAGCCCACACTGCTGTGCAGACACCACCTTCTTGCACAGTGCCTCGCCAACAACTTGGATCCATGGTTTCGTGGGGTCCACACCACATTCGAACTGTACCATTGGCTCTTACCGACTGAAATCAAAAATCATGTGAGGACGCCACAGTTTTCCAGTTGTCTAGGATCCAACCGATATGGTCACAAACCCAGTAGGGGCGCTGCAGGCGATGTCGTGCTGTTGCAGAGGCCCTCGCGTCGGTCGTCTGCCGCCATGGCCCATAAACGCCAAATTTCGCAGCAGTCTCCTAACGGATACGTTCGTCGTACGTCCCACATTGAGTTCTGGGGTTATTTCACGCAATGTTGCTGTAGAAAACTCCACAACTCTAGGTCGTTAAGTGAAGGCCGTTTGCAATTGCGTTGTCCTCGGTGACAGGTAATGCCTGAAATCTGGTATTCTCTGTACGATCTTGACGCTATGGATCTCGGAATACAGAGTTCCCTAAAGATCTCCGAAACGGAATGCCCTGTGCGTCTAGTACCAACTACCACTCCTCGTTCAGAGTCTGTTAACTCCCGTCGTGCGGCTATAAACAAGTCGGAAACCTTTTTGACATGAAATACCTAAGTACATTTGACAGCTCTGCCGACGCACTGCCCTTTTATACGTTGTGTACGCGACAATACCAACACGTGTACGTGTGCATATCGCTATTCCATGACTTTTGTCACCTCAATGTATTGTTGATAATCGTCTTGTAACCTTTATTTAACAATCCGTCCATTCTGTAAAATTGCTCTTCCAAATCTCCAAGTTTTCACTCCATTCCCTTGATTACTTGCTTATTGTAATGATTGAATAATATCGGGGATTGGCTACAACCTTGTCCCAAACCCTTCTCAACTCTTGTTTCCCTTTAACGACCTGGATGAAATCTGGTTTCGTAGGACAGAGCGGATCAGGTTGTGGAAAGGGGCCAAGGTCAGTTACTCTTAGTTACACAAGAACACACACAACTTTATTGCTCAAACCAATGAACAGTTTTCTCTTTAGAACAACAAAGATCAATTCACGGCTGACGGCCCAAGTAACTTCTCCAGAAAGTTTAAATGATGCTTTTAAAACACCAGGATTTAGAATAACGGCTCAAGGCCTTACTTGCCGGCCGGAGTGGCCGTGCGGTTCTAGGCGCTACAGTCTGGAGCCGAGCGACCGCTACGGTCGAAGGTTCGAATCCTGCCCCGGGCATGGACGTGTGAGATGTTAGGTTTAATTAGTTCTAAGTTCTAGGAGACTAATTACCTCAGAAATTAAGTCGCATAGTGCTCAGAGCCATTTGAACCATTTTTGAACGCCTTACGTAAGTAAAACTACAAAAGCCGAAATAATATTTCAGGTCGGTTAAGGAAATTCTTTAAAGGCCAAGCTTTTACGAATTCCGGCTACAGGCCATATTAAGGAAAATTCAAGTAAATTCTTCTGCTGAAAACCCAATAAAAATTTTTCTTTACATGATAAAAGAGATGCTTTAAAGATCAACTTTTACACAGTACAACAGAAAAACATCTTAAGAAAACTTGAAGTACCTTGTCGGCTGAAGGCCCAAACAATTACTCAAGTATAATTAAAGTCAACCTTAAGATAAACATTCACAGAACCCAGCTGAAGGCCAAGATAATTCAAGAGAAACCTTACAGACAAGGATTTGCATATTAAAGCCAGATTCTGAAACAAATGCGGTTGAAGGCCTAAATACAGAATTTTAAATGAAACACGGCTGAAGGCCTAATCTTAAAGTTGTTATGAAATTCGGCTGAAGGCCATATACTAAACATAAAGCAGACAATATTAATATACGGCTGAAGGCCTGCCACAGCACCTGCGGCCAAAAAAAGTGACAATCACAAACAACAAACAGTGGTGCTCAGAAGTGTTCCAAGGGTCGGCCTGGGGAGGGAACTCTAGCAACAGTTTAGGTGAGACAGGCAGCCAAGCCTAACACTAAAGAATCAGGTGGCAACACGACCTAGGGACGGCTGAAGGACCAACCAACAACCTAATCGATTCCCTCTGTCGCACCTGACCAACTGCCTACTCCAGTACGCAGATAGCATTTACTCGTATCTGCTCGGTGGAAATCACAGAAGCTACACACGGTTCCACGTAAACACACTTGCACAAGAACTCGAACAATCGTGAAAGCAATCACTGTGGAACAACAAGGACGAATCAATTCGACACACAGAGTGTCTCCACAAGCGGTCGGCGACAAATACACGTCGTCTGATAAGGCGACAGACCGAACGACCAACCCAGGTCGTTCCCACTCAAGTTACGTGTTTCAGCAACGTCCGGGCGATTCTTGGCTGTCCGAAGCTGACTGCAGCTCCAACCCGACTTAACTCCATGTCCGTTCGGAATTCGGAGACACGGCGACCCGGGCACACTGGTTCTATAACCTACACATGCAGAGGTAGCTCTTGCCCATAGGCGACGACATCTCTGCACGAGGAAGGAACCGACCCACGTCCAGCAAGATGACCAACTGACGAGACCCAAAAACGGTCAAAAGACCAAATACACTTCCCCCTGTGAGACGACCAACCGAACGACCAACCGGCGGTCGTTCCCGCTTCAATCTTCTTCCGTCGGACAGTTCAAGTGTGTGGCCAGCGGTCGGCAAGTTTTGGCTGCCCGCGCCTCACTGGCGCTCCGTCCCCGATTGCTGCTTCGTCCCCCGACTGCTCCGTGCCCGACTGACTTTCAGACACACAAGACCCGGAAATATTATCGGTCGCTGCAGAGAGAGTACGACAGTGCGCATATCGATAAGCTCTGCTGCTGCTACTGACGGGCAAGCAAACCAGCAACTTAGTGACGCCAATAATTTGAATAACAGAAAGCGAGGAACCGCGCTCGGCTCACTGGACTCTTAAAACTGCAGTCTGGTTTCTGTACAAGTTGTACGTATCTCTTCGCTCCATGTATGTAACGTTGCTATCGTCAGAATTTTAAGGGGAGGTTTACTATCTTTTGGTTCAAAAAACCGATTTTTTTAAATTGCATTTTTGGATCCATAAAAGTGTTTAGAATCCACTCCTGAAAGAGTTTTACCTTATACGGAACGGAAATGTTTGTTATTCGCAGGTGAACAAAAAAAATGCACTTGCCTTTATCACGCACCAGTTTTTTTTTTCGGAGGACGAGTTATTGTACCGGTGCTTAGGAGGAAACACACGTAATTCAAATGAAAGTTTGAACGCTTGTGTTTGGAAGTTAGCCCCCAAACATTAGCATTCTGGTGCGAAGACTGTGGAGATTGCTACTTTCCTGTCAGTGAGCAGCTTCAACTAAGGGTATTCAGCAATTCTGAAGCCCACGACAACGATGGACGTCACCCTGGGACTCAATTCGATACTGTTCGCCAAGCATTCGGACGACCACCGGATTCAAGCGGCATATTAACCGCTTGTCACCGGCCGTACTAGCGGCTCGCCGGCCGGGATGGCCGAGCGGTTCTAGGCGCTACAGTCTGGAACCGGGTGACCGCTACGGTCGCGGGTTCGAATCCTCCTTCGGGCATGGATGTGTGTGACGTCCTTAGGTTAGATAGGTTTAAGTAGTTCTTGTGGACTGATGACCTTAGAATTTAAGTCCCACAGTGCTCAGAGCCATTTGAACTAGCGGCTCTGGAGCAGCGTAGGATGACCCAGATCGAGCAGAACGCCCTCTGTGAGGAAGAGGAAGGACTAGTTTATGGGCCCTGAATAGAAGATTGAACGTACATTGCATAATATTGCATTTATATGTAGACAAAATTTCAAACGCGTTTTTCTCGAAATGACTTTTTTTTCGCGCAGTATGGTAACTTCAAATCTACTGAAACGATTGGCATGTTCTTTGTTTCCGACGAAGCTAACTAAATTGTCTGGGAGTTGTACCACTTTTATGCCGATCCATCAACTATAAATATTTTTACTTGGCCGACGAAGTCGAAAAATCGATGAAAGAAACTCTATTTTTTTTTCAAATGGCCGCCATTTTGTTTCCTATGGTCGAAATAACTTAACCGAGGTATAACTCCTAATGAAACTTAAATAATTCGCTAACGTCAACTCAATATTGATTTCAGACTCGCCGGCTGACGTGTGACATAACGCGCGTGGAGGTGTACATCGAAGTTTTGTTTCGTTCCGACGGTACTTCCGCCTTTGCTCTTCGACATTTCCGGTCGAAAAAATTCCAATTTGTAGAGGAAATATCGATTTGACATTGATGCCTGTAACACATCCCGAGAAAAAATTCTCAAAGAACATGCTTTTTTCGGGCCAAAGATAGTAAACCTCCCCTTACAGAATGTTTTTTCGCCAACATTGTCAAACGGTAGGTTTGCCTTTCTTCAGGCTAGTCGTAGGGTCACAGTGGCCTCGTTCCTGTACTTCTTTTAACTCCAAAATTATCTTGTACGAGATCAGCTTGTATTAACTTTTCATTTCTTCTGTAAATATAAGGGCTGAATAAAAGGTTGCCATTTGAGGGCCTTGCTGCAGCGTATCGTGACTTCGATTCGGGTATGTAAACATCGACATGTTTGGAAGAGATTGGTGTATCATTCGCGACTTTCCGACTTGCGTTCCGTAAAAACTAAAACGAGAATTATGGCCCGTTATTACCAAACGCGCCCAAATATGACGTTATTACCAAATGCGTTCAAACAGGACCACCGTACTATTATCTGTCACTCTTTTCTTGGCTGCCGAAGGGCAACCCACGCTGGACATCCGTTGGAGAATGAAGAATGTGTATGGGCACAATGTCTGTCGACAACATCCTTTGTGGAAAGGTGCGCTAAGGGATGCTGCTGCTTCATGGTAATCAACTTCGCCATATCGCAAATATCGTGAGGCGAATGGTACGTCAAGTCAAGTGGGAGGCACTCGAGCGCCCACCCGTAGTCTTGATTCCTCCCCATGCGATTATCACGTCTTCGGTGTTTTGAAAAAGGTATTGGGAGGTCGACGATTACTGTCGGAAGAGGACGAGAACCAGGCAGCTACGAACGTTTACCAAACAGGTATCTTCAACTGTCCGCAGCTCGTGGTCGTGCCGTAGCGTTCTCGCTTCCCGCGCCCGGGTTCCCGGGTTCGATTCCCGGCGGCGTCAGGGATTTTCTCTGCCTCGTGATGACTGGGTGTTGTGTGATGTCCTTAGGTTAGTTAGGTTTAAGTAGTTCTAAGTTCTAGGGGACTGATGACCATAGATGTTAAGTCCCATAGTGCTCAGAGCCATTTTAACCTTATCTTCAACTTTGTACGTCGGTAAGATGATTGCCTCAATGCTCAATGTGATTTTACCTCATTGGCATACCGATTCTGGATTTTGCTGCCTTCGAACGTAAACATTTTGATCGCCCCTTATAATTCATGTCAGCATATTGCATGTCTTGTTAAACAAAGGTTTCGCTAATGTTTACTCTTTCTTTTGAATATGAATTATTACGAGGGTGAGTCAAATAAAAACATTAAATATCTTTTTAAAATATTATTTATTGTGAGGGTAGTGGTCCAACTGTATCACTTTTCAACATAGTCTCCCCCACGCTCAATGCAAGTCCTCCAGCGCTTACGAAGTGCATAAATTCCTTTAGAAACAAATTCTTTTGGTAGTCGGCGCAACCACTCATGCATCGCGTGGCGTACCTCTTCATCGGAACGGAACTTCTTTCCTTCAGTTGCGTCTTTGAGTGGTCCAAACATATGTAAATCACTTGGGGCAAGGTCTGGTGAGTATGGTGGATGAGGAAGACACTCAAAATCCAGGTCTGTGATTGTTGCAACTGTTGTGCGGGCAGTGTGGGGCCTTGCATTGTCATGTTGCAGAAGGACACCTGCTGACAGCAATCCACGTCGCTTTGATTTGATTTCTGGCCGCAGATGGTTTTTTATGACATCTATGTATGATGCACTGGTGACAGTCGTCCATCTAGGCACGTAATGCTTCAAAATGACGCCGTTTTCGTCCCAAAAGAGAGTCAGCATAACCTTCCATGCTGATGGTTCAAATGGCTCTGACAAGGGAACCTCCCCATCGCACCCCTCTCAGTTTTAGTTATAAGTTGTCACAGTGGATGGGCCTTAAACACTGAACACAGATCAATCGAGAAAACAGGAAGAAGTTGTGTGGAACTATGAAAAAAATAAGCAAAATATACAAACTGAGCAGTCCATGCGGAAGATAGGCAACATCAAGGATAATGTGAGCTCAGGAGCGCCGTGGTCGCGTGATTAGCGTGAGCAGCTGTGGAACGAGAGGTTCTTGGTTGAAGTCTTCCCTCGAGTGAAAAGTTTAATTTTTTATTTTCAGACAATCATCGCCACACGTACTGTTTATCAGCAAATGTAGGAAATAATCATACAAATGTTCGAAAATCGTTCGATCCCTTAAGGAACTTTCCGATTCCTTACAGTTCGGAAAATATTCATTGACCTTGTTACTGAAGTCGCGAGCTATATTTGCTGGATTCATATTGCCCACGGAATACATCTCACGTATTTAATGCACTCTCGTCCAAAGTAGCGAACAGTCAACTGCCAGCCAGGGAGCCTCATTAGCAGCAATACTCTCTCTTCCGTGCGCTGTAGTCAACTGACGTCGTGTGTTTCGATGTTTGTTTAGGTCTAACGTCCCCATACTACGGCGCAGTTACCTCGCATCGGACGGACAGATAATAATTGTCTGAAAGTAAAAAAATAAACTTTTCACTCGAGGGAAGCCTTGAACCAAGGACCTCTCGCTCCGCAGCTGCTCACGCTAACCACGGGATCACGGCGCTCCTGAGCTCACACTCTCCTTGATGTTGCCTACCTCGCGCATGGACTACTCAGTTTGTATACTTTGCTTATTATCTTTTTTTTTTCATTGTTCCATACAACTTCTTCCTGTTTTCTCGATTGATCTGTGTTCAGTTTTTCAAGGCCTATCCACTGTGCCAACTTATAACTAAATCTGAGGGAGGTGCGATGGGGAGGTTCCCTTGTGAGCACTATGGGACTTAACATCTGAGGTCATCAGTCCCCTAGAACTTAGAAGTACTTAAACCTAACTAACCTAAAGACATCACACACATCCACGTCCGAGGCAGGATTCGAACCTGCGACCGTAGCGGTCGCATGGTTCCAGACTGAAGCGCCTAGGACCGCTCGGTCACACCGGCCGGGCTCCATGCTGATGGTTCCGTTCGAAACTTCTTTGGTTTTGGTGATGAGGAATGGCGCCATTCCTTGCTCGCTCTATTCGTTTTCAGTTGGTGCAAGTGAACACAGCTTTCGTCCCCAGTAACGATTCTTGCAAGGAAGACATCACCTTCTCGTTCAAAGCGCCGAAGAAGTTCTTCACAAGCATCAACTCGTCGTTCTCTCATTTCAGTAGTCAGCTGCTGTGGCACCCATCTTGCAGACACTCTGTGAAACTGGAGCACATCATACACAGTGTGGTGTGCTAACCCATGACTAATCTGTAAACATGCTGCAATGTCATTCAGTGTCACTAGGCGATTTTCCTTCACTATGGCGTCAACTGCTGCAATGTTCTGTGGAGTCACAACTCGTTGTGCCTGACCTGGACGAGGATCATCTTCCACTGAAGTCACACCATTTGCGAACTTCCTACTCCATTCGTAGACTTGCTGCTGTGCCAAACATGCATCACCGTACTGAACCTTCATTCGTCGGTAAATTTTAATAGGTTTCACACCTTCACTACGCAAAAACCGATCAGCAGAACGCTGTTCTTCCCTGGTGCAAGTCGCAAGTGGGGAGGCCATCTTTATACTGATACTGCGACGCTGTGTGTGCATCTGCACTATGCTGCCACCTACAGGCCATTCTGCACGCTGTTTGTAGCACTCTTACCAACTTACAGGATAACGGCGCGAAATTTCGATTTGTTATTACAAATTTAAGGTTTTCATTTGACTCACCCTCGTACATCCTTCTCGAAATCTGTGCCTGTGTCTTTTGTCTTCCTGTAGTATCACGTCAACTAAATTCCCATTTAAAGTGTCGTTTGTAAGACATATCTTAAATAAAAATTTTAACATAGTTAATACAGTTTTAACTGTCCTGACAAACACTGTTACCTGCCCAGACAAGAATGAAACAGAACCTGTGTTTAGAGCCTCTTGGCGCGTTGCAGTCCGGAATGCAATCTTAATCTCGAAGAGACACGGGACGCGATTACCGCTCCCTAGGGTGGTCCCAGCGGCAGAAGGCACCCCATTAGAATGCGTGCAAGAAGTGCCTTCCGCTGTTGTCGCTATTCCCGCCGTCTGGAGAGATCGCCCCCGCGGGGCTGGAGTCGTCTGGTGGGGTGGAAGGGGGGGACGCGGGAAAGAAGACGAGCGGCAGCCGTCTGCACACACTTGTCGCTCGTTAATTGGTCGCAGGCAACTTGCTGGGAGGGAGGGGTTGGGAGGGGAGGAAAGGGGAAGTGGCAGGAGGGATATTGGGTCCCGCGCCGCACCGCGCCCTTTCCTTTCGCTGTAAACAAGACTGCGGCGACGGTGGCTGGAGGCGGCGGCTGTGGGGGCTGGCGGCTGGAGGCGTGGCGCCACTCGCATTTCGGAGTTTATGCACCGGCCGCCCCCGAGGCCGATATATCCTGCTCTCACGCAAACAAGGCGCCTCTGCGCGGCTGCGGCGAGTGCGTGGGCGGCGAACTCGCCTGCAGGCGCAGCGCGGCACGGCGGCGCGGGACGGATGAAAGTGCTCTCCTCCACACACACACACACACACACACACTCGCGCGCGTATGTTGCGACTCGACGAGCCACGACACCAACGAAATTTCCACCACGTGCGCAGCCTCACTTCCCTGCTCTCTTGTCCTCAACAGTACTGAATGTCTCACAACTCACCCGCTCGCGGCATTATCCCTAAATTCTTTTTTTTTTTTTCCTCTCCAACATTGCCCGAGACACAGAAGGGAGTGGATAACGACATCCAAGTTAATAGGTTTTTCTTGACGTCTGGAAGGCGTTCGATATAGTTCAGCACCGCTGACTGCTGAACAGAATTCGAGTACCCGGAATATCACAATAGCTATATTAGTGGATTGAGTAGTTCCCAACAAACAATTCACAGAACACGATTCTCAAGGATTGATATTCATGAACAACACACACTATTTAAAAGTTGCATCAACTAAACAAATTTGAAAATACGGAAATGAAATTTTGTGCCTTGCTTGACATGAAATTAATACATTAATTGTTAAATTCCTTTGATTATTTATGTTTAATTTATTTAATGAATTTAAAAAAAAATTATTTTCAGAACTTAATATATGTACCTTACTCCTACAAACTATTCAAGAGAGTTCTACAAAATAGTCTCTGTTTAATCTCTTTGCATATAGCAAGCTTCTCTCATGAGTTTTTTGAATATATCGAATAGGAGAATTTTAATAATTTTCTGAATATCATTCTCTGAGTATAATATAAAATTCATGCAAAATACCAGGCATTTTTCCCCATATCTCAGCTTACACTCAGAATTTCGAAATTTACCGTTGCGACAACATTTATTGGGTTTATTAAAATAAGTGTCCAAACTTTCATAATTCTAGCCTTCATGGAGACTGATAAAAAAGTACATAACCTCTAAAAACATAATTTTCAGGAAATGCAATTTAAAGTTCAAGATAACGTTGTTTCTTATGTCACCTCTTCAGAAGGTCCTTCAAAAATTCTGTTCTGGTTCTTCGTCTCCTGCTTCTTCCCTTAACCAGGTCTTCAACTGACTTTTCAGCTGCAGAGAAGCACTGTACATCTATTTTACTCAAGATGTCTTGAGTGGAATTTCCTATCTTAGGGCACATCCTCTCTAATACCTTCACCCTCCCTTCGTTAGCATCATTAAATACAAGAACTGTATCATAAGTAGCAGTTCTGAAAGTTATAGCAGATGAAAATGAGGCAAAACAAGAATTGTTTCTTCTTCACCAAAGTGGCTGGTTTGATATTATTCGTAAGACACGTAAGAGAGTCACGGACGATCTATAAAACAAAGGAGTATATATCACAGCCTTCTAGGTGCATCCCGTGCAAATTTGCTTGAAAGTAATTCACGGAATCGTTATTCACCAAGCTAGCATTAGAGTGTCGCTTCAAAAGTGGGCGTGGCATGGAGGTCGTGTCACACACTTAATTATTTGCCAGGCACTTCAGATGCGATTTCATTATTGAAACTTTGGGAACTTATTGGCAATGAGTTCTGCTAATAAATAAAAAATAAACTGAAAGCTTAAACGAGGGAAATCACAAGACATTACAGTCACATCGGATGTAATCAAGAGACTGGAGTAGAACCACTGCTGTTCACAATATATGCAAGGATACTAGTTTGCAGTCTTCATGTTTTATGGTATACTACACAATGTCCTTCAGAACTCAATGCTTTTCCCCAAACTGTTTGAAATAGAAGAAATTTATTCACAGTCGTGAATAAAATTAGGCTTCTGCTGCACAGTTAGTGACATAGGAAAATTTGTGCCAGTCCGGGACTCGAACCCGGAACTCATTTAACATATGGAGGTTCAGGTCGGTCCGAGAGGTGTGCTCCAATAGACGAGGTGGTTAAGACGACTCCTCGTGTAAAGCGAGAAACACGGGTTCGAATCCGATAACAGCACAAATTTTCATTTGTCACTAATACTTTGCGTAGTTGAAGTGTAATACGAGGGCTATCCACAAAGTACATTACGTTTTGGAATTAAAAATAAATAAAGTATTGGAAGTTTTTTTATTATATACAGATGAAAACCACACTTAAATACTACTTTTCTACATAGTTGCTATTTAAATTCAGGCGCTTATCGTAGCGATGGACGAGCTTGGAAATTCCTTCGTCGTAAAATTCGGCCGCCTGGGCCGTCAACCACTTGGCGACTGTCTTTTGGTACAGAAAAGGTGTGATTTTTGTGGATTTCCTGGAAAGAGGCACTACAATAAACGCTCAAAGGTATTTCCAAACTCTGCACAGCCTCAGAAGAGCAATACAAAACAAGCGCAGGGGAAAGTTTGGCTCAAAGATCTTGCTGATTCACGACAACGCCCGGGCCCACACGGCAAATGCCACTCGTGAAGTTCTCGAATCTTTTAAGTAGGAGTTGTTTCCACATCCGCCGTACAGTCCCGACCTGGCACCGAGCGACTTCCACTTATTCCCAGCAATGAAGAAGTGGTTGGCTATGCAGCGTTTTGATGACGACGCACAGCTTCAAGAAGAGATAACCACGTGGTTGAAGGCGCAGGCGGCCGAATTTTACGACGAAGGAATTTGCAAGCTCGTCCATCGCTACGATAAGTGCCTTAATTAAAATGGCAACTATGTAGAAAAGTAGTGTTTAAGTGTGGCTTTCATCTGTATATAATAAAAAAATTTCTAATACTTTATTTATTTTTTATTCCAAAACGTAATGTACTTTGTGGATAGCCCTCGTAGTATCCACACTTGCGAATGCAGTTTTTCTGTAGACAGGGAGTTTAAAAAATGTGTCACATATTCCTACAGGCGGTAGTGTTAGTCAAAACTAGAAAAAAGTTCTTATAATTATATATCCGGGAACCAGAACTTGTTCAGATACTTACCGTTTTGGTTGTGACGAGTAATGTGTAGTGGTCGGTGGCGTATGCTGTCTTACCATTACTGGTCACTTCACTTGTCTAAACGCTTGTAATTTGACGACTATAGTTCGGGGCACCACCAAACTTCCTACCGTACTACAACAGTACCTCACCGTTAGTGGGACCTAACCATTCACTGGATGTACACACGTTGGCCGGCCGGAGTGGCCGAACGGTTCTAGGCGCTTCAGTCTGGATCCGCGCGACCGCTACGGTCGCAGGCTCAAATCTTGCCTCGGGCATGGATGTGTCTGACGTTCTTAGGTTAGTTAGGTTTAAGTAGTTCTAAGTCCTAGGGGATGATGACCTCATATGTTAAGTCCCATAGTGCTCAGAGCCATTTGAACCGTTTTTACACACGCTGGATTTCTGTCAATGGCGATATTTAAATACATTGGTATATGCCTAACCCATCGACTGTGTGGAGATCTTACAGGAGCATGTGGCCACTGCAGGTGTATCTCAAAGAGTTTGCCGCGCGGGATTAGCCGAGCGGTCTGATACGCTGCAGTCATGGACTGTGCGGCTGGTCCCGGCGGAGGTTCGAGTCCTGCCTCGGGCATGGGTGTGTGTGTTTGTCCTTTGGATAATTTAGGCTAAGTAGTGTGTAAGCTTAGGGACTGATGACCTTAGCAGTTAGATCCCATAAGATTTCGCACACATTTCATTTTCTCAAAGAGTTTGTGATTCATTGCGAAGAACGGCTAAAGGTTGTGTCGGAATGCGTGGTAATCACATGCAACAGAGTCTAGAGCTAGTTTCTTCTGATCTGGAAATACAGCTTTGAATAATGTAAAGAAACGCATCATTCCAACGGGCTAATTTTTAAAACTGTTCTTCAATAAGCTTCATAATGTACTAGTTTAGACTACAGCATGGTGGAATTATGTATTTCTTCAAACTGCTCACACCACCTACTTTCGCCAAGCAGGTGGGAATGGGATGACAGACTGGGCGAGATATCTATGGTATTGGTTTCTGGAGATATCATTTTGGGAAACTCTCTTCTAGTTGTGACCTCTTGTACGAATATGTGATGCATTTTCTCTTAAACACCCTCTAAACTACCTAGTACATAAAGTCACACCCTCCATGAGGCTTCCCGCAGATAATGTTATTGTGCGTAGATGAATCGCAGCCATAGAAAATTGTAGCGAAATGTAGGAAAACCTGCAGTGGATCGTGCAGGAATTGGCAGTTGACCTTCAATATAAACAAAGGCCACATTTTGTTATGTATATACAGGTGGAAATCCCTGTTATTGTATGGTTACACGAATGCCGAAAAATCACTTCAAGTAAATATCTGTTAGTATGCATACGGAGCAGTTTCAAGTGGACCGAATACATAAAAGGATGGCACATGCCGAAGATTCATTACAAGAATCAGGAACTGCAATCCAATTATGAAGGAGTTAGTAGCAACTGGTGGCTCATGTGGGTACTGAAAATGTGTGTCGCTTTGGATCATCCGAGATTCTCTTACTTGTTTCCGGTGGCTATCTGCAGTAAGAGACGTTGTGTCCGTCTGGTTTGAGGGACAAGAAATGTTCATATAGATTTGGTAGAATAAAGTTCATTTAACAAGAGAGAATATGCCTTTTTCGATGTGTGTTTCAGTACCACGTAAGAATTAATTACTTCACTCATTTACTTCTTGAACAAGGAATAAACGTTATTGACAAGGAAATCTGTTCTCAAGCAGTGAAATAACGGTAATATTACTAGGAGGCCAAAGACCTCAAAGAAAACCGTCACTTCTTGAAGTAACGAATAAACATAAATACTGTCTGATGGTTGAAGGTCTTTCACAAGAATATAAACTATGTTAGATAATATCACAAACTAGTAAATACGCAAACCACTGTGCTAGCTGAAGCTCAAGTTATGACAGGAAAAATCCGAAGATAAAGTTTTGTACACTTAGACACAGTACGACTTAAAACACAGAAGGACAGTCACGTTCATAGTTCCAGTATTATGAAACACAGTCAAGTACGGGGCAGAAACAAAAACAAGAATCTACTAGCTGGTCAGTGGCATGAAACATGACATTATTGTTGCGGCTGCTCCAAAGCGAGTTCCTCATTGAGGAATGCGACTGCATTCCTCTTGCCCCAGGAAGACGTTTGGGAGAGACTTGCTCATTGTAGCTCGAGTGCTGGCCTGAATATAGACTCGGTGCCTGGATATTGTAGGTACTACTTCCAGTCACATGGCCCACGTAGGTGACTACCTCCATGGGGCCAGCGTCCTCTATCGGCGACTGGTACACGGTCTGGTGGCCGAGCAGGTCAAGACCAACTATCATCTATCTAAGAGAAGGCTGGCCCCCATGACTTATATAACTGCTCCTCTCGGGTCTAATGTCAATTGCTGGCAGGATAGGCACAAGCCCTACATACAGCGATAATGTCAGCGACTCGTGCTCAGATGCGCAGACAATTTTGAGACACTGTAGGTTGCAAATTATTGGAATTTCCGCCACAAGTTGGAGAGGTGTCAGGTTCTGCTTGATAGATCAAAGGTCCAATACACGCAGGAGGGAGCCATGTGATGTGAACTGGACGGTTATCCATCATACAAAGTCTCACATAAATACAAACGGGGGTGGTCTCAATGGGTACAGGCCAAACACAGGCCAAGGTAACGCTTGGGAAATATCATCATTATAGTTATAAATTGTAGCTGCTGTTTTGGGAAAGAACGAGACCTCCAAGGGCACGTACAAAGCACTGATGCTGAAATTGTTATAGGTTCGGAAAGTTAGAGATAAATTCAGCATAAGTTCTTGCTACGGAGCTAATGGATTTAAGAAAGGATACGATGAACTCAGCTGATGGTGGCATATATGTTACTGTTAGTAGTAGTTTATCTTACAGTAAAATTGAAGTACACAGTTTCTTTCGATTAGTGTTGGCAGAAGTTGTACTCGACACCTAGATAAAATTAATAACTGGTTTCTTTTATCAATCCCCAGACTCAGGTTCGAAGCAAACGTGTCTCATTTAGTGTAGGTATCCGATTCATACTACTATAGTTGGTGATCGTTTCAATCGACATCGTCAATTTTGTTGGTAAAGAGTGGGTGTTCTGGTGCAGAATAGGTCACCACCATATCTCTGATGATGCCATTTGATGACATCATCGATGAGTCATCGAATTTCCCCTCCACTCGCCCGTCCTCATTTGACAAAAGCCTTTTACCCTATGTATCAAATAGCGGGAAATTCAAACGGTTGACCGGAAATTCAAAATAGCCATGATTCCCTCCACCACTTCTATGATATCACTGTGGAAGTAAGGGTGTCAGAAAATTTAAAAATCCAAGACTGTGCAATGCCATTCCATTAGAAATTTGTCATTTTTGCTAAATGTACGATCCAAGATGACTGGCCTATAATACTGGAGCCATATCATTAGGACGTCAGAATCCAAGATGCCGATCCAACATTGTCACCAGAAAATACTGGTTGATCTCTTTTATGTCAGAATGCCAGATAATGGATCTGGGGACACTGTTACAGCCTTACTATAATGTCAGAAACCTACATTCCTTGCATATTCTCGCAGCTTGTAAAATTCGAGGTGTCCTCTATATACCAAACAAGCTGTCATTAAATATAGTTCACTTATAATATCGTGCAATGAAAGTGAACTGTTGGACAGAAAGAGGCGTGTACATGACAGCAGCATCTGACATCCGAACTTAACGGTATGTAACACTAACATCGTGAACAAGAATAGAAGCAAACACCAACTCACGTCATGCTCTCTCTCTCTCCCTCTCTCTCTTTCTTATACACCCAAGCACACACACACACACACACACACACACACACACACTAACTGGCAAGCCAATGGATAGAGAAACATGTGCATAGAACTGACAGAACTTCACCACTTGTTGTCACCGACATAGATTTACTACAGCTACGAATCTAAATGAGTAGATTCATATCCAAGTTATGTCAGATAAATGGTTTCCTTCACATCATTCTCTGTGCATCTTTGTGTGATGGACTCTTACGTCCAGATGGGATGCAACTTGATTCTGAATTTTGCGTCATAAGCAGATTGCTTTGAAATTGGTTTTCTAGTAGATTGTGGTCCACATAGTAGCTTTTCTAAGGTTTCGGTTTGTATCTGAGCAGAAGTAGCATGAAAGTATTATATTTACAAGTGTTGCAAATAGTTCTAGCTACGACAGAGTAGCCCTATTGACTTTGATTATAAATGTCCAACATATTATCATGCATAATTGACTGACACATACATCAAATGTTTCCAACTGATTTCTAAATCATTTCTGATATGCTATAATAGTTCATAAGCATATGGGTCGATTTGTCACAGTTTGATAGGGCACAAATGGTTGTGGTAGTAGTAGATTTAATAGATTCAAACAATAGGTCCATGGCGAAGTCAGTAAGGTAGTAGTAATAGATTCATACTGTAGATTGCGATAGGTCCCCAGTTAGCTGTAACATTAGATTCATAACCATGGATTCTAAAGCAGCTTTACTACAGCAGATGTACAATCATTTGATGGTACCAGCATTATTTTTTAACTAGCTCTGACGTTCGTTGTAGTTAAGCCTTTGTGTGGTGTAAATATTGATATTGTTGTAGAAGTAATGTTAAACTCCAACCATCATTCGTATAAAGAGAATTCGATCAACTGTCAAGACTAATACTGCATTTTAAGTGATTCCTCGCACAAACTGTGTTTTACGTTACCGGTATATTTAAGAAACCTGACTTTTCCAGCAGATTTCTAAATTGTGGCTGATGGACGTTCTGAAGAAGTGAGCGGTATGTGTAACAACAACATAATCGACAGGTGCATTATTGGGACTTTTATTAGCAAGCAAGGATGCCCTTATAAGGTTTCGAAACCATTTGCTAATGAATGCTTTTATGATTCCTCGAACAAGGTCGTTTGTGCAGAAGGTCTTTTTGCTGGGCACGATAGCGGATACCAAGAAGTGTGAAGTGAAACGAGTGTGTGTGGTGTTGGTGAAATGCAATAATCCTACTAGGTTGTAGTACACTGAAATATGTTCGACTGTAGTGGAATTGGTTCTACAATCATCGAACTTAGTGTTATTCGAAGTCATGAGAAGTCTGATTACATGAAGCCTACTCTGCAGTTTTCCATATGAAGTTTTTACTTTGAGTATCCCATATGATGTTTCAATATTGTGCGAAATTGAACAATTTGTGCATAGCATAGTGAAGACTACGTAACATTTCATCCCATACATCTACTTGTTTCAGCCAAAAACTCTCACAAAATGCCTTCCAGAACTCTAAACGAAATGACTGATTTCAATTCAGTCTGCGTGATGAGCAATCCAAGATAGCGATCCTGGAGGTACTGGGGCAATGTACATGGCTTGCAGTTTAGAATTCATGATCACGATCCATGATATTGGACTTGTAATGGCCCCCTTAATGACTCTTGTGGCTTTCATTCAATACACGGGATAAACATAGGTCTTAGACACATCTATGGAAGTGACGACGATCACAGGCAGTCTGTTCCCACGGACCAATACATGCACCACGATAGGTAAAATCCCACGCACTTTATGTCTGACACACGTTTTTCTTTTTCTGCAAACTGATTGCTTTTTTTTCCTTCTTATTACCAGACAAAGGAAAATATGTATTCACGGTTTAATGCTTCTTACATATACTCCAAAATCCAAGTTGGCTACTCTTTCTGTTGCAGGTGGTTGATACTGTATATTCATACCCGCCTCAAGTGTGCCTTACACCATGTGGTCTGTTGAATCACAATCATGCATAATTGGAATTATATGCATCAAACAGATAGTAATAAAAGTATGAACAGGTGAGCCACATAAGGTGTTTGTGGGAGGAATGGAGACTGCCTGTCACATGTGCTACCCTATCTCGGACCACATAATCCCATAATCATGTTCAATATATATATATATATATATATATATATATATATATATATATATATATATATATTGTATAGTTGTATAGTGCCTATTTGTATATTACCTATTATTTAATTTGCTTGTTGTACTATATGTATTGGTCCATGGGAACAGGCAGCCCATGGTAGTAATCACTTTTATTGATGTATAAAAGATATATGCCAAATTTTATCACTGGATGAATGCCATAGAACTCATATGTGGGGTAAATCTCTATATTTTTCTAGACTGACAAAACCTGTGAAGTTGTCTTGATTTTTCTTGAATCTAGCTTCGACTATAAAGTGCAATGTCGGAACAGCCTTCCTTGTGCCTTTACCTTCTCAAAGCTAAACTGATCTAGTTCTTCGATTTTTTCCATTCTTCTGTGTGTTATTCTTGATAGCACCTTGGATGCATGAGCTGTTAAGCAGACTGTGCGAACACTTGTCTATCTTTGGTATCTTCAAAATTTCATGGGAGGCAGTTTTCTGAAAGTGGAAAACAGACTTTTATTGGCAACTCTCATGCTATGTACTCATATGCATAAGAATAAGCACTTATGTGACATGTAGCCATACGATACATTAACTTATCTTTGGCTGCTAATTATAATGCGTGTCATCAACAAGTTGCTTAAATTCTGACCCCGCTAACAGTGCACTCAAGGGGCGACTGAGTTACCAATTTCTACCTGGCCTCTGCTCCTCTGCGGCATCATTGTAAATTATAGTGAGTTGATTTCTTGATGCCACTGATTTTACTTAGTTATAAGTAATCTGCTTTGAAATATTTGCTTATGTCAGTTTATGTTTGATTTAGAATATGTGGGAAACTAAATCCAGTTTATGTTGTTATCTAAGCCTACAAGTTGTTTGTCTCACTACTTTTCACTCAGTAATAGTTATTTCTTAGTTGTTCTACAGTTATTCTAGAATTTGTGGTTTCAGCGAAACTTAATCTGTGCATCCTGAAGGTAACGAAGCATTCATTTTGTATCATTTACTGTTTAGTATTCTTGTTTTGCTGTGGGAGTGTGTGTAAACTCTCAGGGGAATATACCACCTATGTATTCCGTATGTGTAGCAACCCCAAGGACTTCAACTACAGTAATGCTTATTTCATTTTTTAATTTTTCTGTGTTGATGTCTGTTCTATGTCCTTTCGAATGAAATGTCCAACATACGACTATATATTTTAATATTAATTTATTTCATATTTTTACAACTGAAGTTTTACACACATTACCAGGTGCAAAGGTGAAATGCTACAAAATGTCCGAGATGCCTTAAGACGTGTTACCACTGAAATGTTACAACATACATCTCGTCTTATAAACCAGTTGTCACATTACAGGACATGGGTACAGATTAAAAATACGTAGCATGGCTGACAATGTGCGTAGCAGGAAATTTTAATATACTTTAATGCATATATGACACGTGATTCAGCACTGTGACATGCATGCATCATGTCCATAAACCAAGCCCAAAATCCCATCCTGGGTTACATCAATCTATCTCTATCATGTGTCTGTGTCAGTGTAGATCTCTAGCTATCAGCGCATCTTCCTATTGAGAGTATGAAAAAAAAAGTGGAATGAATTTTGTTATGAAGAATATAGGGACTATTATAATTAATAAAATCGTCTATTACTATATGCTATGCAAATAATAATTTGAAATGTTGAATGTAGCATGTCTATAGTAATTGGGAAAAATTTGATTGTGATTGATGTCATGTGGACTATAATCAGTTGTGCCAGGGGAGGAAAATTCTTTGATTAATGCCTCTTCCTGTGAAGTTTACGTTTTATGATTGTCTTCTATGGACTGTGGTGGTACCTAACATTCTTTTTCATACGGTTATTTAGAGGTGAAAGATGTGGTTATTCCTTTCTTTCTGACTGTAGTGAGTAAAATGTTTATGAAGTTATTTAGAGATGTATTTGTGTGGCAACTGATGCCCTCTTCGCACAGTATGAGACAGAATGGTATTGTGGTTTTGTTAATGGTGTCATTTCCTCAGTACTTCGTTATATCACTTCTTTTAATGATGATTCTACCGCTTGCTTGTCTTAAACATTAGTCTATTATTGATCAAATCTATATCTGCTAGGATGTGCCTTACAATTCAGTATCTGACTTTGGCATCTGTGCCTGACCATGACGTAATACAGCTGGAATCTTTCCATGTCTTCAGGCCGTTTTTAAGTAGACCGTTTCCTTTCATAATCCGTGAACAGTATATTCGCTCTTACTACCTAAAATTTACTGCAGATTTCGATGGCTTTTCATCTCATTACTACTACCAATCCATATTCTCCTGTAATTCAGTCTTCTTCTCCTACTGCCGCCTCCACATGTACTTTCACCACATCTTTTACTTGTGACTTCGCTATGTATACGTGAACTATTCTTGTTGGTGTTTGTCTGCTGTCGACCCTGAGGAGAACAAACTTATGATTCAACTGGACTCGCATTAGGGAGGATGACGGTGCAAATCCCGCATCCTGCCATCCTGATTTAGGTTTTCCGTGATTTCCCTAAATTATTCCAGGCAAATGCCGGGATGGCTCCTTCCAAAGGGCACGGCCGACTTCCTTTCCTAATCCGATGAGACCGATGACCTCGCTGTTTGGTATCTTCCCCCAAACAACCCAACCCCTCAACTGTTCGTAATAACTCATTCTCTTACCAACCTCTGTATTCGTAACAAATCCTAATGTTATACCTTTTACTGCTGCTGTTAATATTACCCTATTTTGTCTGACCAGAAATTCTATTCATTTGGTTTTCCACTGACCCCCCACTATACCTCTATTAAGCTTTTACACTTCCCCTTTCAGCTTTTGTAGATTCATTACGAAGCTCAGTATTTTGGTATACGGCGCTTTGACTTGTGGTATGCTACCCTTTCGTTGATTATTAAATATTTTTCTCATGGATCCCTTTCCCTACACATTCGTTGATTATTATATATTTTTCTCGTGTATACCTTCCCCTTGGCAGTCCTTCCTAGATAACCAGAATTTTTTGTCAATACAGAGACCATAGTGACATTTTTTCAGCTATCGGTTTCATGTACTTTGGATACATGTGTGTCTTTAACACAGTGGTTTCTGTTGCTTTCTGCAGCCACATGCCGTTGATCATTGCTGATTCCTCCACCTTTTAAGGACAGTTTCCCACCCAAGGTACGAGAGATTGCTGTGAAATTCTGCCCTTCATCCTCTTTGACAAGGTCGTTGGTTGGGCAGAAGTGACTCCTAATACCGAAAGTATTCAGCCGCCATTGCCTATGATTTCTGTTCTTAATGCAAGCAGTGTCTGCGATAGAAAGTGGTACATAGGACATCATGAATACTATCCAAACACACTTCCCATAGAATACCCATAACATGCCGGCGAATAAACGCTTTTAAAGTCGGTGGTAGACACCAAACTTCGTCTCAGAATATATTAAATGCTATTTCTAAAAATTATTTTGAGCTATTAGTTCAGAGCCCACTCGAATTGTTAATTGTTCTGATGATGTACTAGACCTTTTAACAACAAACAATTCTTAGCAGACAGAGAGCGTCATGATGATTACGGTAATTTGTGACCACAACGTTAGTGTAGTGATACTGAATACATTAAAAGCCAGAAATCCCAAAAATAAAGGCACAATGTATACTAAAGCAGATAAAAATATGCTTGATGCCTTCCTAAAAGACAGTCTCCACTCCCTTACAATTAACAACGTAAGGGTAGAGGTGAACCGATGGAGTGAGAGAGACTTGTTGCAAAGGAGTCATGGAAAACTGGAGACAGATAGCAGAAGACAGCCGGCCGCTGTGGCCGAAAGGTTCTAGTCGCTTCAGTCCGGAACCGCGCTGCTGCTACGGTCGCAGGTTCGAATCCTGCCTCGGGTATGGATGTGTGTGATGTCCTTAGTTTAGTTAGGTTCAAGTAGTTCTAAGTCTAGGAGACATCGTCTAAGATATTAAGTCCAATAGTGCTTAGAGCCATTTGAACCATTTTTGAGCAGAACACAGAGACGGATAGAGAGCTTTAACTGTGGTGGTGCGTGGTCCACTGGGCCTGATCACGTGAATGAATGAATGATTGAATGAAACGTAGACTCCATGCTGCTTGAATACAAAGAAATAGCTCCGATGGAAATTGGGAGATTTACACCAAATCTGTTATCAGTCAGTTATACAAACATCAAGAAAAGTTTTGCATCACCTCGGTTACGGGAGTTCCAGAACTTGTACAGAAAACAGGAATACAGATTAACATAAACATCATTTCCGCCCTCTTTATTGCTCATGAAAACCACACAGTGCATGTTCTACCACTATAAAGCTAGACCTTCAGAGGAGGAAGTCCTGATTGCTGTACGCACCGGTACCTCTAACAGCCAGTAGTCCTCTTGCATTGATGCATTCCTGTATTGGTGATGGCATACTATCCACAAGTTCATCAAGGCACTGTTGGTCCGGATTGTTCCTCGCCTCAACGGCGATTTGGCGTAGATCCCTTAGAGTAGATCGTGGGTCACGTCGTCCGTAAACAGCCCTTTCCAATATATCCAAGGCATGTTCGATAGGGTTCATGTCTGGAGAACATGCTGACCACTCTGGTCGAGCGATGTCAATATCCTGAAGGAAGTCATTCACAAGATGTGCACGATGGGAGAGCGAACTGTCGCCCATGAAGACTTATGCCTCTCCAAAATGCTGCCAGTATGGTTACACTACGAAGGATGGCAAGCACGTATCATACAGCCGTTACGGTGGCTTTCATGACCACCAGCGGCGTACATCGGCTCCACATAATGACACCCCAAAACAGCAGGGAACCTCCACCTTGCTGCACTCGCTGGACAGTGTGTCTAAGGCGTTCAGCCTGACCGGGTTGCCTCCAAACATGTCTACAACGATTGTCTGGTTGAAGGCATATGCGACACTCATCAGTGAAGAGAATGTGATGCCAGTCCTGAGCGGTCCATTCGGTATGTTTTTGGGCCCATCTATCCCACGATGCATGGTGTCGTGGTTGCAAACATGGACCTCGCCATGAACGTTGGGAGTGAAGTTACGCATCATACAGCCTATTGCGCACAGTTTGAGTAGTAACACGACGTCCTATGGCTGCACGAAAAGCATTATTCAACATTTTGGCGTTGCTGTCAGGGTCCACCCGTGCCATAATCTGTAGGCAGCGGTCATCCACTGCAGTAGTAGCCCTTGGCCTGAGCGAGGCATGTCATAGACAGTTCCTGTCTCTTTGTATCTCCTCCATGTCAGAACCACTTAGCTTCGGTTCACTCTGAGACGCCTGGAAACTTCCTTTGTTGAGAGCCCTTCCTGGCTCAAAGTAGCAATGCGGACGCGATCGAACTGCGGTATTGACCGTCTAGCCATGGTTGACATACAGATAACACGAGCCTTGCACCTCCTTCCTGGTGGAATGACCGGAATTGGTCTGCTGTGGGAGCCCTCCATCTAATTGGCGGTGCTCATGCGTGGTTGTTTACTTCTTTGTGCGAGTTCAGTAACGTCTCTGAACAGTTAAAGTGACTGTCTGTGATACAATATCCACAGACAGCGTCTGTCTTCAGGAATTTTGGGAACCGGGGTAATGCAAAACATGTGTGTGTGTGTGTCTGTCTGTGTGTGTGTGTGTGTGTGTGTGTGTGTGTGTGTGTGTGTGTGTAACCAAACTGGGCGCAAAAACAGCAGACCTCATGAGTATCAACACTGCGGGCTCCTTAACATCCTAGCTCCAATATCGGTGAATATACGGAGAAAAAACGTGGTTTTCAGGCCCTGGCATATAGGCTGCCATGCATTGACATGCGTGTTGTGTGTAAACACTACTGGGCTGCCAAATCAACCTTTATTTCATTAAAACCTGCGTGTCAGGGGCAACAAAAGGTCATCGAGACAATGACACGTAGGCCGACTTGTATGTCACGCATAATTGGCGGCCTGCACATCAGTGGCAAATAAATTATTTGCAAGTCCCTTACATGTAGCCTATCTTGCTTGACAGACACGTTGTGGGAGTGGTATTGGCCTGCTTCATTCAGCTGCTTTGCATGGGCTACATATCCCAATGAGTGTGGGTTGGGCCAGGTTGAGATGGGTAGAGGAGGAGGTGGAGAAAGGTAGAGGAGGAAACGGCCAAACAGAGGATAGGAGTAATTCGCCATTTGCAGTAAATAGGGCAAGAAACCAATTTTGTATATAGACTGAAGCGCCTACAGATGCATGAAGTAGATGGAATTTGTAGAGGGACGGTGGGCAGGCGGAAAAAGAAGACGGTGAGAAGCAAATAGAAAAAAAGAGGGACAGAAGTATATGGTCACAGAGAAGAAGGAGAAAGACATGGTCAGAGTAGGGGATGGGGGATCAGAAGGTGTGTCCAGTACATGTGTCGAATGTATATATGTGGGTATAGCCACAGGAAAAAGGCTTTCTCCTATAAAATTCAATTTTCATTAGCCAGCGTTCTTGGTGGATGAATAATTTTGTTCAAAATGATTTGTGTATACATTAATTAAGTGAAATAATTATAATATATGGTTAGCTGGAGGAGTTCCACGAATTAAACAGTTTTTATGTCTCCTAGATTATTATGTTTCATAACGTTCTTTGGGTCACAGTTAAAGCTTCTTAGATATGTATGTTTGAGTAAAGGCTGTCAAAGTCAAGTGAAAAAACTTAGCATCTTGGGTAGGTTTTATGACTTTTAGTTCTTCAGCCAGTATCACGGAATTTTTTATGGAATATGTTGTTTCATATGTACTAGTTGTCATCAGTTTTTTATACGCTTTCGTGACAGTTTGTTGGTGGGTTATTTCTTATTCTGCTGAAAATAGGACTCATTTCCGAAAAAATGTCATGGAAAATACAAATAAAATGAAATTGTGAATTGTATCAGAAAATTTTTGTATATACAAACCCATTGTTTTCATAGTTGCATTATTTCACACGCCTTTTCTAATGTATCAAATCTGTCTATTTGTGTCAAGCCAGACAATGAAAGGTACAAAGGTACAAAAACCTTAAAAAAAGCGGTCGTTCATATAAGATTCGGCACTCATTTTCAAGAAACAGGTATAATGCCAGATTACCTATATTTAAAAGTGAAAATAAGTAGAAGCAGCGGCAAAGCAAAAAAAAAAAATATAGCTGGAAACACTAACTATCAGGCAGGTGCCACTAAGCCACCTTGACACAGCAGTTCACATGACTGCATAGATTGTACTGACCTACATTCCTCCTCGATCGAAATTCTCACAGCCGCCCCACTCTAAATTCCTCTTTATACAGGAACAGAATTGCCGAGGTTCTCCATATTATAGAATAGCACCTCAGCATCGAATTTAAATGGGACATCCAGGATGAAACCCAAGAGCAGGTACTTCTACACATGATACAGAATAAGGAACGTTACTGGTCTCATGCAGATATGATTTCATGTATACAGGGTGAGTCACTAACCACTGCCACCAGGAATAACTCCGAAATTAGGATAGGAGATAAAACGTTCGTGAGACAAAAGTTGCATAGGACAACGAGGACCATAAAATAACGTTCTTTTTGTTGCTGGGTGTGGTAACTCAAAGATATGAAGGTGAATTTCTTTTAAATGGGATGCTATAGTTTGGTACCCATTTTCTGACGGCAGCTATTGAGACGAATCCAGTGATGTGTAACAGCAAGGTCTTTGAAGGTCAACGAAGGTCACCAAGGTGGCATGAACGTCTATTTACAGAAGGTGTTCGAAGTGATGAAGATTGGTGTCAACGCAGTGCTGCAATCTTCTTGTCACGAGTTGAGTGGTATCTCTTATCACTTCGGCACTTATCGAAACACATGCTCTGACAATTCTCTCTCGTATATCGTGCAAATAGTAAATATTCGCCGAATACGACGTATCCGTCTAACGGGCCATTGACATGTATACACTATTCGACGGTTTCGCAGTACAACACTAATAGGAATGGTAAGATTAGAATCGTCGAATCAAGCCAGTGTGAATGATATATTCCTCTAAAGAACAAGTCGATACGCTTCTCATTTACGGAGAATGCCAACGAAATCCAGTGAGAGCTATAGACTTACACGTTGAAAATTGTCCTCAACGTACTCATCATACATGAGGTACTTTATATGTGTGTATGATAAATTGAGGACAACTGGAACTTTAAGGCACCAGAAACACATCTGGCAAAGGAAAGTTACTAACAAGGAAATGGAAATTGGTATCGTTGCCACTGTGGTTCGAGATCCTTGTGTTAGTTTGCGTCAGATTGCAAGCGAATCTGGCATGAGCCACAGTAGTGTTGTTAGTGTTCTGCATGGTCATAAATATCAACCTTACCACATCAGTCTCCACCAAGAATTAACTGGTACGGATTGTATGCGTCCCACTGAATTCTGCTGGGGCTCAACTTCAGATTCAGACAGGATCACACATTTATTAATTTGATTTTATTTACTGACGAGGCTACATTCACGAATAATGGAAATGTTAATTTGTAAAACATGCATTACTGGGCAACTGAAAATCCATGGTGGCTGCACACCAAAAACTGTGGTCAGTGAATGTATGGTGTGGGATTCTGGAGGACAGAATTATAGGTCCCTATTTCATCGAAGGAAATCTTAATAGTACGAAGTACACCACATCCCTGCAAGAAACATTAGGTCTGTTATTGGACGAAATACCTTTAGGAACAAGGAACAGAATGTGGTATCAACACGATGGGTATCCGACACATTTTTTGCTGATGGCTAGAAATGAGTTGCACAAACAATTCCCAAATCGTTGGATTGGTTGTGGAGGAGATGTGACGTGGCCGGCTCGATCGCCAGACTTGACGCATCTGGATTTTTTCTTGTGTGGATTCGTAAAAGACATTGTTTATAAACACGTTCCAACTACATCTGAAGATATGCGAGAGAGAATTGTCAGAGCATGTGCTTCGATAAGTGCCAAAGTAATAAGGAATACCACTCAATCCATGATAAGAATTGCAGCGCTGCATTGCTATCAATGGTCATCACTTCGAACACCTTCTATAAATGGACGTTCATGCCACTTTGATGACCTTCGTTGACCTTCAAAGACCTTGCTGTTACACATCACTGGATTCGTCTCGATAGATGCTATCAGAAAATGGTTACTAAACTATAGCACCCCATTTAAAAAAAAATTCGCCTTTGCATCTCTGAAGAACCCCACCTAGCAACAAAAAACCAACATCATTTTATGACCCTCGTTTTCCCATGCAACTTTTTTCCCACAAACTTTTCACCTTCTATCATACTTTCGTAGTTGTTCTTGGTGGTAGTGGTTAGTGACTCACCCTGTATACATAAAATCATATCTGTATGAGACCAGTAATGTCCCTTATTCTGTATCATGTGTAGAAGTGCCTGTCCTTAGGTTCGAGCCTGGATGTCCCATTTACGATCGATGCTGAGGTGCTGTTCCAGAATATGGAGAACCTCGGCAGTTCTGTTACTCTATAAGGAGGAATTTAAAGTATACTGGGGCCACTGTGGGAATCTGGATCGAGGAAGGAGGTAGGTCAGGATAATCTGTGAAGTTGTGTTAACTGCCGTGTCAAGGTGGCTTCGTGGCAACTGCCTGGTAAGACCCAGGTTCGATTCCTGAACTTGATACAAATTTTCACTAGCCGCTTTGCTCTATATACATAAACTCATATCTGTATGAGACCAGTAAAGTCTGTGATACTGTCATTTCATTTGTATAAATCTTGTAATAACTG
This sequence comes from Schistocerca piceifrons, assembly GCF_021461385.2. Lineage (NCBI taxonomy): Eukaryota > Metazoa > Arthropoda > Insecta > Orthoptera > Acrididae > Schistocerca > Schistocerca piceifrons. Next base: position 177,660,935 of record NC_060141.1, on the reverse strand, counting down.
ACAATAGCACACACACGTATCACATTGGTGAATAACATAGACATAAAATATGCTACAAAAAGAAGGCCTAAAATACATAAGAAAACCAACCTCCATGGAAATACACAAAAGCAGATCATCGCTGCAACTAAAAATGCAGAAGATGCTGCTAATTAAATTCAAATACAAAAGCAGCAATCGGTAACAAAGTAAGCAAGCTTCTTCAGAAACAAATAAAGTAGAAATTTACATCTAAATTTACAATAAATGATACAAAAACCTTAAAATCCATAAATAATAAACTGAAAGCATCCGATCCTTAGTTATAAAGTTGGACAAAGGTAATACATTAATTGAATAAATAAAAGGTGTACATAGACAAAACACATGAATTCCTTCATGCTAATGTTATGCAGCACATTGAAATGTCCCTACTAAACAATTTCAAAATAAAATTAAGAAACTACTAAAGAACACACCTTTCCTACTGACAGAAAGCAAAAAGAAATATCTCATATGCATGATCCCAGATGCAGCACCGTAAAGAGCACAGCCGAAAGTACACAAAGAAGGTTATCGAATGCACCACATGATCAACTTTATAAATACCCCAGGATACAAACTATCACAGAAATTACAATACATTGTAATCAGAAACTATACGTGTGAAACATTATATTCCGTAAAAATAGTGTTATACTAGTTGAAGAAGTAAAAGCCTAGAAACTCCCCTAAGATGCTCAGTTCTTATCACTTGATACTACCAGCCTTTACTTAGATGAACCTATACAAGTAGCCATAACAGTAATCCGAGAGAAAGCTATGGAATATGATAATCTGAGATATACAGAGAGAGTCTGCTGAATTCATTGAACTCCTCCAGCTAAATCCAGGTCATTATTTTACTTATATATTATATTTATAAGCAGGCAGATGCCCTAGCAATGGGGTAGTGTACATCTGGTATTACAGCTGACATACTCATAAATTATTTGAAATAAAAATAATACAACAACCCAGAACTCTGCCTAAAGAAAACTGAATTTGTAGGACACATACAGATGACACACTACTGCTTGTGAAAGGTGATCTCAAAGAAATAACAGACATTCTAAATTGCATCAGTGCCCTAAATTGGAAAATTACCTTTACAGTGGAACCTGAGCAAAACAAAAGCATCAGTTACCTGGACCTAAACAACAACAAATGCACATTCACAATTTATGGGAAAAATACAATGACCAACAGAACAATCCTGCAACCTCATGCTACCCAAACGTACATAAATAGGCGCCATACAGGTCAAACCTACGAAGCATGCCTAAAATATCTCTGAACTAAGAAAATAGAGAACAGGAAATAAAAATAGTGAAATAGATTAGAGTTGCCAACGATTACACTGCTTACATAACAGACACAGTACTAGACACAATTAAGAAAGACACAGACACAAACCACACCACGCAAGATAAAGACAAAAACAAATGTATATCTGAAACACCACGCATTGGTAACATGTCACAGATGGTTACAAATAATTTTAAAAACAACTGAATAAAAGTTATGTTTCCTACATGTAATAAACAGTATTCAGGCTCTGGAGTATACAAAGTAACATGACCAGAATGCTCAATCTTCTACTTATGACAGACTGGCTGAAACTTCAATGTCAGTTACACACAGAAGATTAAAGGTTACCCTCACAACAGACACACAGTGTAAGCAATGATCACACAGATATACAATATAGGATACCCATTTGGAATAGTGGAGCAAATTATCAAAGTACTCCACTTACCAAGTAAACAGCATGAGATGGTTTTGTTAGGAAAATGGGAGATATATTCACTTTGTAGAAGGTACGAAAATAAAATATTAAACTAAGAACTTCGTCAGTATAATTAAATAAAAATAGTAACACAAAGAATTAAGCACCACTGTAAGTACATATAACCATATAATGATCCACATTTTTAAGATAAACACCCTCTGTACAAAAGTATATTCTACTCTGTAGCAGACCTGTAGCATTAATACTGCTTACTACGTATAGGAACATCTCTGTTACAAAAGTATATTTGTGGAAGACCTGTAGCATTAATTCTACTGACTACATCTAGAAACATTACTGTAGCTTTCTGTTTACGTTAATTTGTTACTCTCGATGTGTAGTGTGCACAAAATGTAGTGTGTAATGTTCAGTACTTGTGAGATTCTGCGTAAATGGTGAAACGCGTACGTTTCATATGTATTCATTACCAGCGATGGCGAGGCATGACAGAATCTCTGACCAGAGAGTTATTTATCGTGTCTAGTCTGCGCTTGACTGCGCGAGAGTTCAGTTGCGAGTTGGACTCGGTCGGAAGTTGTATGTAGCGAGTCGCGAGAGGAAGTAGTCAGCCGACGGTAGTACTGAGCGGGCGTCGGCATGGGTCGGCGACATGCGGACTTTACATCTCTGGTCAAGGTTCGGAACGAGGTATATTGTTAAATAAAGTAATGAACAGCATTGCGCACATCTGATAATGTAACATATGTTAATTGTAATTAATTTGTTCAAGAATTGACCCAATAATAATTTTGTTTTCAAAGTAATCGTTTTAAGAAAAGAATCATTCCAATTGAAACAATATTTCCCATGCTTTTCCTCCCAGAATCAATTTATCAGATTAATTACTGCACAGGGCCTAAGGTCAGCGGTGCTGCCCTATTATTGTGGGTTTAAGGATTAATCTTCATTTCTTAATTTTTGTGTCGAGTTTACCTTTGGGTCATTATTATTCTATAATTTTTGTGGGGAGCAAACATTTGGCTCGTTTTCATTATCAAAGAATTTTCTTTATTTCTGCTGGGAGGTTACGTTTTACAGCACGATGTCCATTCACATTTAATTATTTTCCATAATTTTTGTGGGGAGGTTATACTTGGCTGTATTCCGATTAACATTTAAATATTGTCCTTTTCTTTAATTTTTCTGGGGAGGTTACAATGGACCACAAGAAAACTGCAAGTACAAGTTCTTCCAACTTACGCCTTTGACTTTATACACAGGTCGATAACCAAAATAGATCGTATTTATGTATTTTTCTAAAGGCAACAGAACAATGTAGAGCCTCACATTCCAAAAACATGACGAAGAAAAGTCATAATACACATGGAAAAACTCACTTGAAAATGGGTATTATTTCCCGAAACTCGTCGTGTAAAATATACATAAAAGAAAATCTTGACTACTAACAGAAAAGTTATTTACAAGCGGACACATCGTTTTCACAGTCGCAGGCTTTCATAATCCATTTATAACGGATCAAATGACAACATGTTTCACGTATTCTTGTCTTAGTCTGCCACTGCTGCTTTCCCTTTTTACTGCTTCTTCCAGGGCCAAGTTAACTATAGCAGATGGTATGATTTTTCACCCCTTCACCTTCTCAGACACTTTATCCTGTTAATTGTAAAAATGCAATTAAATTTGAAATCCTTACCGCTATGTTACGGCAAAGCTTTCAACCACACCTCTCACCAGAATTTCGAAATGCCTTTCCCTAGAGTGACTGAACAGCAGTGCTACACATGACTTAATATTCTGCCAGGCATTTACTAATTAAAGGCAACATCGGCTAAGATGTGATATGTTGCTGTTATTTGAAGCATGTTCGTGGTGGTACATACACTGCGTTGAAGAAACAGACATGTACTGTGAAACATACAAGACTCTCCATCATCCATATCAAGGGATAACGTTCATAATTACTGGTGATGCTAAACAATATCGCAGAGCTCTGTTTATTTATTGACGAAAGTCAGCCTCCATTCATCCACTTAGATCGTAGTAACTTGTTGTGGGTATGTAACTATTGATATCGTTCTACAATTTTAGTGTGGCATCATATCACATGTCATGCGAGAGAAATTAAGCTGCCAGCAGTGTCACATACCACACTGGAAATGCCAGCTAGTGTTGTCCCAGAAGAACATTTTAGATTCGGATCACTTCACGAAATCCGGGTCTATCATTACAGACCTCAGTATTTGTATATTTGTAATGAATCTCTTACAGAGCTCAGTTGATTATGACTTTTAATATTATAGTGTTTCGCGATTTCATTCAAGGATAATCTAAATTGTTAGAAATTGAGTAGATCGATTTACTCATATAAAAACCAAATAACATTAGCGAATTAATTAATTAAATACCTCAGTTTTATAATGAAATAGCGCGCTAATTTATACATTTTATCAGCTCATTTAATACTGTAAATGCTAATTGTATCACTCAATTATTTCACTTATAACGATAATATCAGACTTAATTTCACATCTAAACTTGTCTCATTCTATCACATTATGACTGAAATGAACAAAAAAGGAAGCATAGTTTCTGCTTCTGTCGCTCGGCAGGAGTGAGTTTCAAAATCCTGTCCAGCCGGTTTGGATTCAATTTTTCATAGCTTCTTATGTCACTTCAGTAGTTGATAGGTTGATTCTTTACACTAATACACATTCTATTCATTCTGGTGATCAATGTGACGACATGAACTGCATCCACTGATGATAATATCAATAGGCCACTAACGCTTAACCCTTCTCCCTATACGTGTATTACTCAACACAAGATGAGATTTCCCATTTTAGTGAGAAACTGAAGACAAAACGTCCAGCCAAATAACAAGTGAAGAAAAAATGGAAAGAAGGAGTTAAGTACAAATTGGTTGAAAATGAGTTATTGGCGACTTTCTGTTGTTCATCAGACATACTTTCGTTTTCGTCAATTTAGCTGAAGGTAATGGGTTTACTCCCAGAGCTACAGCCAGATAAAAGTATGGTATACACTGAAAAAACGGGTCACTTCCATCGAAAATACGGATCGAAGGAATCAAGCCCAGCATGTGCGGATTTCTTACGTGTATTGACTTTTTGTCTAGTTTTACGAAATTTTAATTGTAGCCACTGTTAAATATAACATCATAGTTGAGTTGTCGTGTATGCTGTCGAAGTTCGTCATCTGTGTTAACACAGACCAGGCTTGAGATTAGCTTCTTTGCGTTGTTGTGGAACTGAATTTCGTGTGACAGCCAGTTGTGGTCTGTGTTTAGCTGAAAACTGAATATCCAGAATCAAGCAACAGTGGTAAGTCAAGAAAAGGTTACGGTAGACAATCTGAAATATCTAAAAAAACTAAGAACTATGTCATAAAATTTTAGGGGATCATTTCAATTGCAAGAAAAATTGTACTGATATGCTAACTGAAGCAGAAAAATCTTAGGTCATACCTAATTTCAGTTTTCGAAGGACTGGAATCAGCAAACTTGTAACCTGACAGGACTGATCTCTAGTAATAATATTCAGTGCCAAAGGCCTTGCAGAAATGAGACAGCAGCTACATTTTATTATAAGGTAAGAGTAATGAGAAATAACGCTATGACAGAATTGACTGTTTGACAAAAGGCCTTTATTTCACTGCACGGGATTTCAATAAAAAGATTAGAAACTATTAGGAATTTCTTTAAAAAATGAAGACATGTTTCCAGTTGGCAAACGAGGACAGCACAGAAACCCAGTTCATAAACAGAAGCAGAGCTAAACATCTGCGCTCACATCGTCTCATTTGAAAGCTGGTCCAGTTATTACAGTAGAAATATAACACGGAAACTGTATTTGCTTAAACAGCTACCTATCAAGAAGACATTTAAGATATTTCAAGAGGCAAATACTACCAGTTCAGCATCATTTGAAACCTATCTTAAAATATTTAATGCAAAATTTTATATTTCGTTCGGTTTCTCCTCGAAGTGATACTTGCAATACTTGCGGTAAGTTTTTTGTAACCTTCAAAGCTACGAGTCACTACTCACACATGCAACAGATGGAAAGAAATATCAGACGTTCAAAAAAAATTAAGAGACGCAAGATTGAATATTAACAACTCTTTTGAAAATTTGATGCTTTCTATCAGCGTAAAAGACAATCTCGATAGAGAAGCTGAATGTTTAAAAGCACTGATTCAGTATGTATGGAGTTCCATTGAAATCTTCCGTGCCCAAAAAACAGCACCAATATTGCCTCTTGTAAGTGCCAGCTTTCTCTATACCTACCAGTATTTAACAAACGTCGATTCTTAGACAGTAACGCCATATTTTATGTTTAGCCTGAAACAATAGGCAGGCCAACACGGAGGGGGCGGGGGGGGTGGGAGAGGAGGGAAGGGGTCGTTGAGGGGAAAGGAGGCAGATGCCGGTACCTCCACCCCCCCCCCCCCCCCCGCCCCTAAATGTTTGAACATATACGTATAAGAGACAACGGAAATTTTTCTAATACCAAAATGCTTTCTTGATATTGTTCATTCTTGATTATGACTGAAAGTCAAGCGAAAGGAGTTTCAGGTGTATAAGAAGCCGATGAAAAACAGCAGAGGAAGATTCACAAAAATATATGACGCTTAACTCTTGTAAAAAAGAGTATATGGTGAACAATTTCATAACATTACTAAGTCTGTATTTGCGTTAAGATTTCCATGTGGTGAAAATAGATCACCCAAGGACAGCTTTGAGGTAATCAACTTTCTTTATTTCCTATTAGTTTCGTTGAATCATATCTAGGTATTTGCTTTTCGACTGCTTACTATGTGAGACTGATACTTCAGTAACACTGCTGCAAACTAATAAATACTTATATAGTAGTTTTGCGGGAATTTGAGCCACTAACACGTTTATGGATCGTGTAAGGTGAATGGAAATAACAACTCAGCTCTTGTCCGCCTGCCTGATGTATTAAAAGGTTACATCGAATCTGTATTTTTATTGTAATATAAGAAGTCACAGTAGGTAAAGTTAGTACCTTTCCGATTTGCACCTCCCTCCCCGTTCACCCCCCCCCCCCCCATCCCCCCCAGCCCCCCCAAAAATATTATCCTGTGTGCGGCACTGACACTAGTGTAAAAGATTGAAATAAAGCAGTTTCTTTCCTGCATCACTACGTGACCACGATTCTGGCTCCATAACTTAAAAATCTGGGAATCTTCTACGACTCAGGTGAGCGTCAACACAGAAACCGTAACTTCTTCTGCTTCCTTCACTATCTTGTCCATCGGGCAAGGAGTTTTGAACCTAATCGTGTGACATTCCTAGTAAGAGGATATTCGTATCTGGAAAGTGACAAAGACACGGGCCTAATCAGACGTAATACGAAAGCAGAGCGTCTGAAAGTCTGGACGAACATAATTAAAGATACGGCTGCAAAGTTCACTCTTTGTTGAAGTTTATGGCACAATGATATGTGAGCGGATTGATTTCTTGCAACCAAGATACTGGCCAAAATGCCCCTTTCCATCTGGAATTATGAAGGAGATTGACGCAGAACGTGTCATCCAAGGTTTATTAGAAATAGTGACACTTGCAGCGGACTATGGATCTCGTCATTTATCACAGCTCCTGCTGGACGAATGGTACAGGAAGCAGAACGCGCAGATGGAGAGTTTTTGCCCATTGACCTGTTACGGTGGTAAGGTATTAAAGAATCTAGTCAGAAATAATTTAATTGAACTAGACCTATTACTGTCTGATTTATAATAATAAACCAATGAGACATCGTGCTAATAAGCGATCACACGTCAATTGTTTGACTGCTACTCATTGCCAGATAAAAATATCGGGATGTACAGGATCTGAAGGTGATCTGTGATGAACAGGCTCAAGCGTACATTACGAACATACCATAGCGGCACTGAATTTATTCTTTCATCAATCCCACTTTGTATTATGTCTTCTGTTTAAGAAAAACTAAAACACAAACACTTTGGTGCACAAAAAGCGTGATTTATTCTTCATATCGGAACTCAGGTTCCATTAACTATATTGTCTTTGTTGTAACCACGGATTCAATGATTACTGGAAGTAATATGCAAGGTGATTTAATAATAATATAAAACGGGAGCGTTGAGAGTGAAGTCTAAGCCACGTTCTCTCGTTAACGAGCAACTGACGTCTTTCCATGACCTGCTTCGCTATCACACTCGTCAACGTCGCTCTCTTATTACTTCCATCACAGCACTTGATGGCTGTCAATAGACTTGGCAGCGTGAGGTGACTCAAACTTTACATCAATACTATGCACAGGGCTGTTACAGTGAATGACACCGTGGGTTCTCCTTCCGGATGACATTCTGAAGGAACTGAATTACGTTTGTTGTATTTCTTGGGTCCCATTTTAACGCGGTTTTGCGGGGAAGAGCTGTGGCTGCGAAGTTCAAGGTGCGGAAAACAGTTCTCATTGCGAAGTATTTAACAGCGGCTGATTTTCATCCCCTGGCGCTGCTCAGGTTTGACAACCAAACTGTTGCACGGGATATACACAGCAGTTTGTCCTCGTTGCTTGGTCTTGTGACTGGTAAACATCAGTGTTGGCCCCGAACCAAACAGTTTTTATTCCGTTGGCAGAACACAGGGAGACGGTTTCGGTGGCGACTGTTACATCTATTCGTTGTGCTTTCCGTTTGTTAAATTTTTCTAACGCATTTGATCCCGCTAGCCACCCGTATCTCGATCGCCTGTTGGAGACTGTTGGTTTTATCATTCCAACACGTGTGGTGTGTTCTAACTTGTACAGGAACACTGCAGAGTCAGATCAGTGGACGGCTGACGATCCTCCGTCGGGATATATGACACGTGTCATTTCTCGTTTCCACCTTTGGTACGCTGTTTCGCCGATTGTGTTCTCTGATATGAATAGAGGAGAAAAGAAAACCAAGTTTAGGCGTGTTTTGCCCTTAAGCTGTTTATTGCTGCAGTTTCAGATTAAAAAAAAGAAAGAGTGGTCTGGAGGCCCAATCGGTTCTCAGCCGTGTTGCGAAGGGGACGGGCGCAGGGCTCTGTTTGGCGCTCGGCGAACGGGCCGTTGTTTACTCGCGCGGGTAGTGGTACTGTAGTGTCAACAGATCACCTCGAAAGGCGATGACACTTTCGTACAAAAAGGCCACGGTAAAATTAACGTTCCATGCCCAGTACGCACGAGCTAAGGCATAGGAAGCAGAGCGTTTCCTGCGTGAAGTAATGCACGTCGATCCTGAGGAACTCCTCGGTATTCTTCTTTCGATAGTCTCCAGCACAGTTTACCTGAAATTTGTTGATGAAGCTGAGTGCGAAAGGCTCATTTACCGTTGCACCGATTGATATCGTTGCGCTGTTGATATCAGACGGCCATGTCGGGGTAGAGACTGTCCACCATGCAGGTCTGGGGGTTTGGAACATACGAATCTTCGAGCACGCCTTTGATGTTCCGGCCACGCTTGTAGTGGACGCGCTGCGCCCTTACGTGGAGGTACTAAGAAACGGGGAAGAAAAGTGGCACGCGCTCGAGTCGTATTCATCTGAGTGTGTCAGGTGCCAATGGAACTGCACAAACACATCCCCTCATACGTGAGCGTTGGCGGCTATCGAGCGATCGTCGTTTATGACGGTCGACGGCTCACTTGTTCGGAGTGTGGGCAGGAAGACCACGTTCGCTCTGAATGCTATCGGAGTCGCGTCTTCCAGATCCCTCGTGCTTTCATGACGTCTACATCGCAGCCGACAACGCTAAGATAGACGAACGCGGACAATGTTCCATTCCCGTTACCGACCCTCGCGGCCAAGTTTCCGCGCCCACGACGTCCCGCCTGCATCGGAACCGTCGACGTGCTCGATGGCAGCGGCCTCATCTGCACTTCACCCGTGTGAGGAAGGAGAGCATCTGAAGGTCGATTCAAGGTCAGACAAGGAAATTCGAGAGGTGTCTACTGTTCGTAGTGACCCACAGGATGCAGCCCCTGTCGATTTGGGCTGTTGTCCATTGCATTCACAAACCATCAGGCCTTCATCTGAGCCGTGACCAGGCCACGACGAGCCCTAGTAGAGGACCATAGACTCTTACCGTGAACATTCTCCGGGAAGAGGCTTACCATCCAGCTGTCAAACCTATGATTCCGGGATACGATGGTGGACATACTGCACCATTCACCATACGCTCATGGCCTATGGACGAGGTTAAGCTCATTGTGCGATAATTCTCAAACTTGTCAACTCTTGCAGTCTTCGGAACTGTGTGGGTGATATTTTTCCGAAACTTAGATGGTATGTCGCCAGACTCAGACATTCTACACACCAAAGTGAATAGTCGTTTCGTTGCCACTTCCCCCAATGAGTTTGAATTCTGATGGGATACTATCTATCCAAGTTGCTGTCAAAAATAATAATAAGAATGGAAAAGAAAATTAAAGATTTGTTGGATGACGATCAGTTTGGCCTTAGGAAAGGTACAGGTAAGAAAAAAATCAAAACTCATTCATGATATTTGTCTATCTTGAAAAAGCGTTCGACTATGTCGAATGGTGCAAGATGTTAGAAATTCTGAGTGAAATAGGGGTAAGCCATAGGCAGGGGGAGGTAATATACAACATGTACAAGAGCCAAAAGGGAATAATAAGAGTGGATGACCAAAAACGAAGTGCTCGCATTAAGAAGGATGTTCAATGTACATAGAAGTAGCAATTATGGAAATTAAAAAAAATGTAGGAATGTAATTAAAATTTAGGGCGAAAAGATATCAATGATACGATTTGCTGATGATATTGCTATCTTCAGTGAAAATGAAGAAGAATCATATGATCTGCTGAATGGAATGAAAAGTCTAACGAATGCGGAATATGGATTGAGAGTAAATCGAAGAAAGACGAAAGAAATGAGAAGTAGTGGAAATGAGAACAGCGAAAAACTTAACATCTGGATTGATGGTCACGAAGTAGATGAAATCAGGGAATTCTGCTAGCTAGGTACCGAAATAACCAATGATGTAAAGAGCAAGGAGGATATCGAAAGCAGACTAACACTAGCAAAAAGGGCATTCCCGGCCAAGAGAACTACTAGTATAACATAGGCCTTTATTTGTGGAAGAAACGTCTGAGAATGTACGTTTGAGCACAGCATTGTTTGTTAGTGAAACATGGACTGTGGGAAAGCCGGAAAAGAAGCATTTGAGACGTGGTGCTACAGACGAATGTTGAAAATTAGGTCGACTAATAAACTAAGGAGTTAGGTGCTTACAAGCGGAATCGGAGAGGAAAGGAGTATATGGAAAATACTGACGAGAAGAAGGGACGGATAATAGCACATACGTCAAGACATCAGGGAATAAGTTGCATATTACTAGAGGGAACTCTAGAGAGTTGGATACATCCAACAAACAAATAACTGGGGACTTAGGTTGCAAGTGATGCTCTGAGACGCCCGCATCTCGTGGTCGTGCGGTAGCGTTCTCGCTTCCCACGCCCGGGTTCCCGGGTTCGATTCCCGGCGGGGTCAGCGATTTTCTCTGCCTCGTGATGGCTGGGTGTTGTGTGATGTCCTTAGGTTAGTTAGGTTTACGTAGTTCTAAGTTCTAGGGGACTGATGACCATAGATGTTAAGTCCCATAGTGCTCAGAGCCATTTTTTTTTTGCTCTGAGATGATGAGGTTGGAACAGGAGTTTGAATTCGTGGCGGGCAGCATCAAACCAATCGGAAGACTGATGACTCAAAAAAAAACTGTAGAAGGAGTACACACATAAAAATATTGGCAAAGAGAGCATCGTCACCCTCTTTTGTCCTGGTACTGTCACCTGAATGCAACACGCAGTGTTTTGTCAGATTGTATGCCTTTATATGCGCTCCAACCTTAGCTGTGAAGTCATTTTGCGTATACAGTACACAAAAAAGACACAGCTTCCAATCTGCAGAAAAGAATGGTAAAAAGTAATAACTGCAGTCACTCTAAAGATCTCTTCAGTCAGCTATATATTGTAGCGGCGCTTTGTGAGTGCATCTGCAAGTCTCTTTCGCAAATTAAAAATAAACCCAATGATCTACACACTAATAGCAGCATTCGTAACCATGGAAAATGAACCAGTCATACCTCATAAAAAATACAACCTATAATTACATACTGGTTAATAAATCTCCAAAGAGTGTAAAGAACAACTAAAGGCCACATATTTTAATGCCAATTAAATAATGAAAACTAAACAGGCGAAGATTACTCAAGGAATATAAAGTAGATATTGTTAAACGCTGAATTTAAATCTATAAATAAAAATATTTATCATTCTACAGCTTGCAGTCGAAATTTTGTGCCTTTTACTGGAAAATCTTATTCCCAAACTACTGTGATAAATAAAGTACTTACTTCCTTTCATTTCTCTTAGCTCAACATCTCGTTCATAAATAGCGTGTTGCTGATTCAGTTTTGAAGATGAACAGATCAGAAAACGTGTCGAACACAATCAGAAAGAAGTATCCTCGTGTCTGCCAAAAGTGCAAGTTAATTATGTGTAGTGTAGTGTGTACAGCGCATGTAAAGCTTGCATTAAAGAATGTATACGATATGCAGCGTGATGGCGGAGGGATAGGGGGGAGGCGAGGGGGCAGCAGGTGTGGTGTTACAGCAATAACCAATGAAACAGTATGAATAACTAGTTTACTAGAATTTTTCGATTTTATTGGTTCACTAGTTTATAAATATGTGTATGAAAACAATATCATTGCACATAACCTATAAATTCTTTGTCAGCCAAACCTGTCTGTAAGAACTTCGCTATGTGCATGGATTGATATAAGAACCCATGTAGACACCATGGTTTAGTAGTGTATGGATGAATATAGTAACTAATTCATTGGGCAATAAATCAGAAATGCATATTATGATAATTTAGTTAATAACCTGTAGGTGTAAGAGACTTTAAACATGCAGTGTGTTAACCATAGCAGGAAAATGGGTATTATACAACGGCGTAAGGGGCAATTGTTGAAACAGTGCAATAGGTTGCAGGTACGAGAAAGGTAAGTGAAAAGAAAATATAAAATAGATTACGACAACTATTAAAGAAAAATCGTACGTCTTAAGAGAATGATGACATGTAAAGTTTAAAAATGCTTTTGAAGCAAGTTTATTCTGTACTGATAAAAATCAAATGATTTTTCTTCATATTTCATGATTTTAGTATATGTTTCGTACTTAATTTAGAGAAAACATTAGTTTTGCTGTCTCAACTTTTCTGAAGGCTATCAGAAGTTATAGCACTGTATCACTTTGGGGAAATGTCTTCAGCACAATGTGGGAAGATATAATGAAATTTTATTTACAGAAACAATTCAAAGTATGAAGCAGACAAAACAGTGATAAAAGTTGAGTTGACACCACATTTCATGAATTAAGAAAAAATAGTACGGTAATTAACGATCATTTGAAGATTTCCCTACCTTTTCATAGAGATCAAAGGTTGAATTAGAAATATAAATAACTAAGAAAAAGTTATGGCATTCTGCATGCCATACCAGATGGGGAAACCAAAGTGATTAAAGTTATGCAGGAAAGAAGGATTCTTGAAATTGGTGGTGTTTCAATAGAAGCAGCTCCAGTAAGAAAGTAAGAAATTCAAAAATAGTTTGCTAAATTATTTTCAGAACACATGCTCAGAAAAATAATGTCCCAAACTGCTACAGTGTTATAAATACATTTAGTCTTCTCAAGAGAAGACACAGAAAAAAAATAATGTTTTTTCTCTCAATACAGAATAAAACATCCGCAAAAATTCTCATCCTTTCTCAATTTAAGTAACAATCTTGCCGTAGAAATGTATGCAGCAAAATGGATCATTTGCTAGTCGTAGACTTAATTACACGATAGAGCATAATGAGTATGAACTGCACCTTCGTCTGAGATTTTTGAGAAAAAATGTCTTTACTAACAATCCATGAAAACAAGGTACTGATTAACCTCTTTCGTTATAAAAAATAGTATACATTTCACTGGACATCATAAGATTGGATATTGAGAATTGAAAGAAAGATGCGACAAAAAGATTATGTATCAGCATAACTGTTTTCGGCATCCATACAGGTAGATCCTTTAACAGGGTGAACCAAAACAGAAAAATTTATGGAACATATCGAATCTCCTTCGGTTTGCTCATACAGATTTGTTCTGTTTGCCTCTAGCAACTCAACTGCATCTAGAACAACTACATATAGCAACATATTTACAAGAGAAGTAAAACAACTTAATCAAAACATCAAAAAGTATCACTGTTTTACAGTTTTGTCATAGAAACAGTTGTTGAGATTTTATAGTGATGACAGGTCAAAGCAGCAAGATGTATAGCAAGAAGTATGAAGAATATTAAAAAACTGCGTATAATGCATTTGGTAAACTCGTAAAAATACAGTTTTGTAAACTAATCATTGGAGGACTGTGAACTGTCTAATACGTTCACAATATTGAAACTATGTGCCGGCTGAAAAATCTATATGGATACGTGTGTTGGAAGTGAGATGTGGAGGAAAGAGAAAGTCCTATCTTACAGAGTTAATTGTCAAGGTAAGCTTAATAAATTACCTTACAAATTCAGTACTTTAGTACAGGACAACCTTTTCAAGGTCAATATTTGATTCCTCAGACGACCAACAGCATATATACCCGTATTCCGTTTAGACCCACAGGCTAAAAGAGTAACACATGATTTCTAGATCTATATACACTCCTGGAAATTGAAATAAGAACACCATGAATTCATTGTCCCAGGAAGGGGAAACTTTATTGACACATTCTTGGGGTCAGATACATCACATGATCACACTGACAGAACCACGGGCACATAGACACAGGCAACAGAGCATGCACAATGTCGGCACTAGTACAGTGTATATCCACCTTTCGCAGCAATGCAGGCTGCTATTCTCCCATGGAGACGATCGTAGAGATGCTGGATGTAGTCCTGTGGAACGGTTTGCCATGCCATTTCCACCTGGCACCTCAGTTGGACCAGCGTTCGTGCTGGACGTGCAGACCGCGTGAGACGACGCTTCATCCAGTCCCAAACATGCTCAATGGGGGACAGATCCGGAGATCTTGCTGGCCAGGGTAGTTGACTTACACCTTCTAGAGCACGTTGGGTGGCACGGGATACATGCGGACGTGCATTGTCCTGTTGGAACAGCAAGTTCCCTTGCCGGTCTAGGAATGGTAGAACGATGGGTTCGATGACGGTTTGGATGTACCGTGCACTATTCAGTGTCCCCTCGACGATCACCAGTGGTGTACGGCCAGTGTAGGAGATCGCTCCCCACACCATGATGCTGGGTGTTGGCCCTGTGTGCCTCGGTCGTATGCAGTCCTGATTGTGGCGCACACCTGCACGGCGCCAAACACGCATACGACCATCATTGGCACCAAGGCAGAAGCGACTCTCATCGCTGAAGACGACACGTCTCCATTCGTCCCTCCATTCACGCCTGTCGCGACACCACTGGAGACGGGCTGCACGATGTTGGGGCGTGAGCGGAAGACGGCCTAACGGTGTGCGGGACCGTAGCCCAGCTTCATGGAGACGGTTGCGAATGGTCCTCGCCGATACCCCAGGAGCAACAGTGTCCCTAATTTGCTGGAAAGTGGCGGTGCGGTCCCCTACGGCACTGCGTAGGATCCTACGGTCTTGGCGTGCATCCGTGCGTCGCTGCGGTCCGGTCCCAGGTCGACGGGCACGTGCACCTTCCGCCGACCACTGGCGACAACTCCGATGTACTGTGGAGACCTCACGCCCCACGTGTTGAGCAATTCGGCGGTACGTCCACCCGGCCTCCCGCATGCCCACTATACGCCCTCGCTCAAAGTCCGTCAACTGCACATACGGTTCACGTCCACGCTGTCGCGGCATGCTACCAGTGTTAAAGACTGCGATGGAGCTCCGTATGCCACGGCAAACTGGCTGACACTGACGGCGGCGGTGCACAAATGCTGCGCAGTTAGCGCCATTCGACGGCCAACACCGCGGTTCCTGGTGTGTCCGCTGTGCCGTGCGTGTGATCATTGCTTGTACAGCCCTCTCGCAGTGTCCGGAGCAAGTATGGTGGGTCTGACACACCGGTGTCAATGTGTTCTTTTTTCCATTTCCAGGAGTGTATTTAGTGATCTATCGTAACAAGAAAAGATATATTTAATGGAATCTTTATTTCATCTAACATTCATCCACAACGTTTTTATATGACTGCCGGTGGTTAGATGTATTTCATTGAACTAAGTTCGTAAATATTAGCTCAGTCGAGGGTGCAGGAAGAACCAGATACTATCAGAGTTAGGTGGTTGATTCCGAATAGAGCTACAACTCAGGTACACCAACACATCGGAAATGTGGTGATACTGCAACCAAAGTGGTTCGAGCGTACAACAGTGTGTGTATTTAACGAATGGAGCACAGCTATTACCTGTAATGCTAAGGAGCTGAAATACTGGTTAAAGTATCAGAAGACAGTTATTTTAGCTAAATAAAGTCTGGGCACATTTGACGTTGCTCTTCATTGTCATTTACGATACACGCGGTTTCTCTGTGATTTATGCTGGGTAAAACTTCAATTCGCTATTAAATCAACTGCTCTCGAAGTATCAAATAGTAATGTAATCAGCTGGCACAAAAGGTACCGTTATAAGGTAGTCAATATATGGTAAATTTCAGTGTTTTTACGAATGGCGTTCATTAAGTAATGCAACACATTCTTTTTCTGAAAACAGGTTGGTTTTATTCAGGATTCATATTATTCCCCACTCTTTTGACTACAAAAACGTATTTTTCAACGTAATCGCCATTCAATGCAACGCCTTTACGCATTTGTTATTGGGAAGGCCAGTATGCCCTCATGGTACCACTCTATTGACTGACGTCGGAGCCAACGTCTTGTTACATCAATAACCCCACCCCTCCGTCATTCACTTACTGTTTCCCGCGGAATGTGCCCTTTGGTTCAAATGGCTCTGAGCACTATGGGATTTAACAGCTGTGGTCATCAGTCCCCTAGAACTTAGAACTACTTAAACCTAACTAACCTAAGGACATCACACATATCCATGCCCGTGGCAGGATTCGAACCTGCAACCGTAGCAGTCGCGCGGTTCCGGGCTGCGCGCCTAGAACCGCGAGACCACCGCGGCCGGCAATGTGCCCTTCAATGGGCTAAACAGATGGAAGTCTTCTATATGCAGCGAGGAACCCAATGGGTACAAATCTTTGAGTACCCCAGGTGCTGGACGAATGGCAGCATAGCAACAGAGACGACCAGTTTAGGAGCCAGGTGTGCGACCGTGATCCGCGGATCACATCGAATGAGGGTGCGCGCACATTCCAACATTTTAGAGTCACAAATACGTGCGGCCGGTAGGCATGTGAGGGATCTGACGGGTTTGCTCGACCTCGCTGCAATGATGCCAGACACCTTGCCCAACGACTCATCGTACTTTTATTCACGGGCAGGTCTCCGTTGACATTCTGCAAGCGCCTATAAATATCTGCGGTTCTGGGGTTTCCTTCCGAAGAAACTCGATAGCAGCTCTCTGCTTAGAACCCACCTCCGTTACGGACGGCATTTTCAAGGCTACATGTACCGACGCCACCCATCGGATCGTCATGAAACTATAGATATTGAAGCAGGAATATTTCAAGATATACCACAACAAATTCTTTATTTTTTCAACCGAAATTGGCCGAGAAAAAAAATGTGTGGCATCATTACTGAACGCCTCCAGTAATAATGAAAACCGAAGGGAAAGTGATTTAACTTCTGCTAATATAAAGGTAACGCTCACAAACCTTTATTCGAACATCAGTAATTGTAAACGAAGAAATCTACGAAAAAGGAAAAAAAAAAACAAATAAATTCTAACTACAAAAGTCGCGCATTTTTTTACAATAAATCTCCGAAATTTCTGCATCGTACCTTTCTCAAAAATGGTGACACCCGCGCACTCGTCGCTTATTGGTTGTCATTTTATCTCCCATGATCCATACATGTACGCTGCCGAGCTGGAATGTAGTTATTTGTGAAGTCATTATCAAATCGACTTCTGCTAACCTGCTCTGATAGTATTGGCAGATATTTTCCCTGCATGTAGCGAAAAGAATCCTCCTTTCAGCAAGTGCATGCGAAATACACTTTCCGAAATTGCTTGTTGGGTAGTTTTAAATACTCACAGATCAAAAAATGTTAGCATCACCTCGGTTCCGAGGGTTCGGGAACGTGTACAGAAAATTGGAATAGGGATCGACATAACCATCATTTCCGCCATTTTATTGCTCATGAAAACAGCACGTTGCATGTTGTACCACCATACAGCCACAACTTCAGATGTGGTTATCCAGTATGCTGTATACACCGGTACCTCTAATACATAGTAGCACGTCCTCTTGCTTTGATGCATGCGTGTATTCGTCGTGGCATACTGCCCACAATTTCATCAAGGCACTGTTGGTCCAGATTATCCCACTCCGCAACCGCTATTCGGCTTGGAGCCTCAGAGTGGTTGGTGGGTCATGTCGTCCATAAACAGCTCTTTTCAGTCTATCCCAGGCATGTTCTATTAGGTTCATGTCTGGAGAACATGCTGGCCACTCTAGTCGAGAGATGCTGTTATCCAGAAGAAAGCCATTCACAAGATGTGCACGATAGGGGCGCGAACTGTCGTCCATGAAGACTAATGCCTCGCCAATATGCTGCCGATATGGTTGCACTGTCGGAAGGAGGATGGCATTCACGTATCATACAGTCGTTACGGTGTCCTCCACGACCACCAGCGGCGTACGTCGGCCCCACATAATGCCACCCCAAAACAGCAAGAAACCTCCACCTTGTTCCATTCACTGGACAGTGTGTCTAAGGGGTTCAGCCTGACCGGGTTGCCTCCAAACGTGTCCGACGATTGTCTGGTTAAGGCATATGCGACTCATAGGTGAAGAGAACGTAATACCAATACTGAGCGGTCTATTCGGCATGTTGTTGGGCCCATCTATACCACGCTGCATGGTCTCGTGGCTGCAAAGATGGACCTCGCCATGGACGTCTGTAGTGAAGTTGCTCACCATGCACCCTATTGAGCACAGTTTGACGTCGTGTGGCAGCACGAAAAGCATTATTCAACGTGGTGGCGTTGCTGTTAGGATTTCTCCAGCCATAATCCGTACGTAGCGGTCATCCACGGCAGTAGTAGCTCTTGGGCGGCCTGAGCGGGGCATGCCATCGACAGTTCCTATCTCTCTGTATCTCCTCCATGTCCGAACAACATCGCTTTGGTTGACTCTGAGACGCCTGAACACTTCCCTTGTTGAGAGCCCTTCCTAGCACAAAGTAACAATCCGGACGCAATCGAATTGCGGTATTGAAGGTCTAGGCATGGTTGAACAACACACAACAAGAGCTGTGTACCTTCTTCCTGGGGGAATGGTTGGAACCGATCGGCTCTCGGACCCCCTCCGTCTAATATGCGTTGCTCATGCATGGTTGTTTACATCTTTGGTCCGGTTTACTGACATCTCTGTAGAGTCAAAGGAACTGTGTCTGTGATACAATATCCATAGTCAACGTCTATCTTCAGGATTTCTGGTAACAGAGGTGATTCAGAAAAAAAATTATGTGTGTGTTAGAGAATGTTTATTTTATATTCCAAATTTTGGTTTGTATCGTCCCTCAGCTGTTTAATTTGTTCCATTATTTCATCAATAACGTCATTTCATTGTTTAAAGAAGTTTCTCCTAGAGCAGTCTTGCACGGGATGCAATAGTCAGTGTGTACTGCAGACGTTAAATGAGATGAGCAGAGTTATCGACGAAGTCAAGTCACCATGTTATTTTCAAGTGCCGAGGACATGTTAACTGCAGTACTAAATTCATTCGAGTATTCCGTTCATATGGGCTGAATTTGCGCGTGAGTAACGGCACAAACGGCCACACACACACTGCGGCCAGCGTGCATTCAGAGGCCGTGCAGAGCACTGCAGAGAGCTGCTGCGCCTGTGGCGTACTGTGCACAGAGACGCCGCAGCAGGCGCCTCTCGCGTTGGGCCGCCCCTAATGTCAGAGGTCGCTGGTTCGTGAACCGCCTCAGGCGCGCTCCCCTTGTCTGGTTGTGAATCCAGTCTCCCACAAACAGCGCTCACCGGTGCAGAAGCGCTATCGGCGTGCGAGAATCCGTTCCTTTGCTACATTTCGTTCGTCCTTACTACTACGAATATAATGTAAATTTGTAATTCCTGTGTAACATGCAACAGTAACTTGGTAAAAAAATTCCCTTTCTGCTATATTACGTCTGTTGATTTGTCGTCTGGAACACTCTCCTTAGCAGCAGCCTTAATAGCATGGGGTAAATTTTTCTCAAATCCGAACATTGTGTAACACTCGCAAAAGCTTTTACTGTGTGGAATATTCAAAGGGTTTCCCATCATCACATACATACACTTCTAGTCGTTATTTACATTACAACTGATTTCACTAGGTGGCGTCACTATGTAGAGATTTGGTAGTGGCTATAGGTAAGGATTAGTCATTGGGGTTGCACTATGTTTAACAAATTATGGGAATCTCTTCTGAAAACGCGATGCCTGAGGGGCAGTTACGGACCTCCGTACAGGGACGAAGACCATTCTTGTAGAACTTGGATACGGAGTCTTTTTTGAGAGTCCCGAGCGTTTAGCAATCCAGTGCAGGCGTGCATGGTTTTACGACGAAAGCTTTTCTCTTTATTGCGATTTTAAAACCTGGAGAACAGGTAGGCTGGCAGCAGCACAATACGCCGCTCTTCAGCCAAAGATAGCACAATGATATAAACAGAGAAGATACATGACTTGGAAAAACGGCGGGAAAAAACAGGAGACACATGAACATAAAAAGACATGAAGCCGTTCACACTCGATGGCAATCCACACGACAAACCGTTGACACGAAGCACAAACACTGAAGATGACGATGGCACTGGTGAACGATGGAGTGTGACGGTGAACACTGAACACTAAACACGACGGCACACACGAGACACTGATGGCGTTGATCTCTGGCGCGCGAATGTCCACTTAGCATGTGCGAGTCCGGGGACCTGCCAAGAGGGGAATAAGGGCGAGGTGGGGGAGAGGGGAGAACAAGGATGCCAATGGCTGAGGAGATGGGGGAGGAGGAGAGGGACAGGGGAGGGGAAGCCCGGGGGAGGAGTGGGGAGAAAAGGAGGAGGAAGGGAAGAGGGAGAGAAGGGAGGGAGGGTGCCCAGGGGAGCAAACACAGGAGGAGGGTGGGAGGATCAAAGTTGGTAGGAGGGGTAGATGGAGGGGAGGAGGGCATTATCAGGGAGAGGGAGCTGGCGGCAGCCACCTTGGGAGAGGGTAAGGAGGGTGGAGAGATGGAGACCGGGTGGGACGTGGGAATACAGGCGCGGCAGCGGGCGGGGATGGGAGAGGATCGGGGAGACTAGCGGGTGAGGAGGATCGAGTTTATGGGAGGTGTACAGGATCCGTATCCTTTCAAGGAAAAGGAGGAGGTGGGGGAAGGGGATGAGATCATACAGGATCCGCGTGGGGGAGGGGAGATGGATGCGATAGGCGAGGCAGAGAGCATGGTGTTCAAGGATTTGGAGGGATTTATAAAAGGTAGGGGGGGCGGAGATCCAAGCCAGATGGGCATAACAAAGGATAGGGCGGATGAGGGATTTATAGGTGTGGAGGATGGTGGAGGGGTCCAGACCCCACGTACGGCCGGAGAGGAGCTTGAGGAGACTGAGTCAGGAGCATGCCTTGGCTTGGATTGTCCAGAGATGGGGAGTCCAGGAGAGGCGACGGTCGAGGGTGATGCGACGAAAGCCTTCATGTAATGTTTAAGAATCACCACTTGTAACTTTTGGGGTAAGAGATTTGGTGCTTTTAGTCTAACCTGCATTGTTATTCAACAGCAGTTTTATTTTAGTTCAGGTAGCTGTCCGTTAACTGGTGCAGGTACGAATATATAGGTTGGTCCATTGATAGTGACTGGGCCAAATATCTCACGAAATAAGCATCAAACGAAAAAACTACAAAGAACAAAACTCGTCTAGCTTGAAGGGGGAAACCAGATGGCGCTATGGTTGGCCCGCTAGATGGCGCTGCCATATGTCAAACGGATATCAACCGCGTTTTTTTTAAAAATAGGAACCCCCATTTTTTATTCATATTGTGTAGTATATAAAGAAATATGAATGTTATAGTTGGACCACATTTTCGCTTTGTGATAGATGGGGCTGAACAGTCACAAACGTATAAGTACGCGGTATCACGAAACCTTCCACCAGTGCAGACGGTATTTACTTCGTGATACATTACCCGTGTTAAAGTGGACCGTTTACCATTGCGAATAAGGTCGATATCGTGTTGATGTATGGCTATTGTGATCAAAATGCCCAACGGGCGTGTGCTATGTATGCTGCTCGGTATCCTGGACGACATCATCCAAGTGTCCGGACCGTTCGCCAGATAGTTACGTTATTTAAGGAAACAGGAAGTGTTCTGCCACATGTGAAACGTCAACCACGACCTGCAACAAATGATGATGCCCAAGTAGGTGTTTTAGCTGCTGTCGCGGCTAATCCGCACATTAGTAGCATAAAAATTGCGCGAGAATCGGCAGTCTCAAAATCGTCGCTGTTGTGGATGCTACACTGATTGCACCCGTAACATATTTCTACGCACCAGGAATTGCATGGCGATGACTTTGAACGTGGTGTACAGTTCTGCCGCTGGGCACAAGAGAAATTTCTGAACGATGACAGATTTTTTTGCACGCATTCTATTTAGCGACGAAACGTTATTCACCAACAGCGGTAACGTAAACTGGCATAATATGCACTATTGGCGAACGGAAAATCAACGATGACTGCGACAAGTGGAACATAAGCGACCTTGACGGGTTAATGTATGGTGCAGCATTATGGGAGGAAGGATAATTGGCCCCCATTTTATCGATGGCAATCTAAATGGTGCAATGTATGCTCCGTAATGTTCTACCGGAGTTACTACAAGATGTTTCATTACATGACAGAATGGCGAAGCACTTCCGACATGATGGATGTCCGGCTCATAGATCGCGTGCGGTTGAAGCGGTATTGAATAGTATATTTTATGTCAGGTGGATTGGTCGTCGAAGCACCATATCATCGCCCGCACATTCACCGGATCTCACGTCCCCGAATTTATTTCTGTGAGAAAGTTGAAAGTTATTTGCAACCGTGATCCACCGACAACGCCTGACAACATGCGTCAGCGCATTGTCAATGCATGTGCGAACATTACGGAAGGCGAACTACTCGCTGTTGAGAGGAATGTCGTTACCCATTGAAACGTCCCCTTAGAAAAATTGTACATGACTGTGCTTAAACTGACACTCAATATTTTTAGCGCAACGCAATCTGACTTTCAAAAATCCCTACAAAAGAATGGCCCTAACTAACATTAACCTGTACCTTTCACAAATCACTTACCTCACAAAAATCTTCGTTACTCGAACTACTGCAATACAGCGAGCGCCACTACTGCCAGCTAAATAAAAGATTCAAACTACGGAAGGCACTAACTACTGATAGGCATAGTTAGCAAATGAAAGATTTTAATAGAGAACAAACAATGTATTTACCTTAATAGTGTTGAAAAATCATAATATATATAGCAGTTCATGACATCCAGTGTTACAAATTTCATAACTCCGCCATTCCTCTCCCCACATCCACCACTACTGGCGGCTCACCTCCAACTGCGCAACGCTAAGCGCTCTACACATCCAGCTGCTCAACACTACAATGGCAGACAACAATGCAAACTAGCCACAGACTGCTCACAGCAAAGCCAGTGATTTTCATACAGAGCGCTACGTAACATTGCCAATAAGAAAACATAAACAGCCTACTTACATAGCTCCCATGCTCCCCACAAAAAATTTTACAAATTGTTTTGGGCAGTGGCCAATAATGATTTGATAAAATTTTTCATAATTACAATAACAAAGATATCAAATGCACACACTTATTGATACAATGTTGGTCAAAAGCTAAAATTTTCTCACAGTCCATAAAGACAGTCCTGATCATTCATCACAGTAAAATTGCAGTGTTTTTCTCAAAGTCTGAGCAGTAAAAGAAAATGCACACGGAAGTCGTGGATTTCCATACAGTCTTGAAGAAGTAGTGTTGTCCTTCCAACGGAAAGACAGTGCTGACTCTCGACATGCAGACAGGTAATGGGCCACAACAGAGCAAACCCACAGCAGAGTCATTCGAAGTTTTGAAGAATATTGGTAGGTAGGTCATCACAGAGTAGACCCACTGTAGCCCTGGTAGAGATTACGGTATTGGTGGGCCACCAGAGGTGCAGACCCACTGTAGTCCTGGTAGAGATTGTGGTATTGGTGGGCCACCAGAGGTGCAGACCCACTGCAGTCCTTGTAGAAATAATGGTACTGGTGAGTCAGCAAAAGTGTAGACCCACTGTAGTCCTTCTAGATATAATGGTATTGGTGGGTCATCAAAGATGCAGACCCACTGTAGTCCATGTAGAGATGGCCAGCAGGCATCTGTTGTGACTGTGCAGGTGCAAAACCACCATTGAAGAGTCTTGCGGATAATATAGCAAGTCCATAATCAACATTTGGGCACTAACAAAGATTTTGGAATTGTCCTTAGAACCAGCAATGCTGTTATCCAGTCCCTAGCTGAATTATTAACACACGTGCAAACACTAACAGTCCCTACTTCTCACATATTGTCCATATACTATGACCAACAGAAACGTGTGCAGTGAAATGTAACTTACAAGTTACTTAAGTTGATGAACTGGCGACAATTACAATTTTATAACGTAAGAATACAAATACAAAGGTAAAAAATACGTCATTAAAAAACATAACAATACAGATAACCTTTGTAGTACAGGCTTTACAAAAGAATCGAAATAACGTATACATCAGTGTTACAGGAATTATGACATGAGTACATATATAAAAGATCAAAATAACTTTCAAAACATCAACTTCACACATGAGCATTAAAACAGAACAGAATAAATAATGTCTAAACATCTTTACAAAGAAAATAACATATTATCAGAAAAATTCTACAACATAACTCTTATTAGCTAAACACATTAAGACAGGAAAAACACAAATTCACATAGTGTAATAACACAAAAATACAGGACAGGGTTTGTTTTCAGTGTGACATTTGGTATTGCAGTCCACCCCAAAACTTCATTCCATATATCTTTCCTCTTATTTCAACATTTGTTTCCACCAAAAAAATTCTATCCAAGCATGCTTTCTGTATTTATATGTTCACGCATTTCTTACCTCATTATTTATTTTCCATTATCTTACCTCATCAGTTATTTTCAAGAAAATCCTACCTAAACCTGTTGTCCATAAACCCTACTTTTTTTGTTCATATCCTCTTTCAAAATACTTTTTTGGCCAAAACATTTTCTATAGCTTCTCAATGCATTTCTTCCAATTCATCAGAACTTGTTCTCTTATATGGCCTACCCCATTTTAAGCTAACTTAAATCTACTGAGCTCAGATTCTAAACTAAGGGACGAGGCAATGCAGCAGCACAAATCAATTAACATAAACAGCAATGATAAAAAATGCAGATCTCCAAAGCAAGCCACATTATAGAAATTAGCAAAGCAAATACAACTAATATGAGGCAATGAGCAGCAACAAGTAGCATAATTCAGCAGTAAAACTAGCTTAATACAATGTAAAATTCAGTATAACTATGCTGGCAAACAACAGCAGCAAATGCTATGACCTATATCTAAACATGACAAAATCCAAGCAGAAAAAATAGTACAGTAAAAATGACCATGTTTAGTACCTATGTCACATCTTAACACTAGAGTGATGCATCACGAGAACTTACTCTAGCAGACAAGTTACCAAATCGTAAAAAAATTATTTATGCAGTTCCTGAGAATGGAAATGATTATTTGTGCTCTTTTTTCTTAAAAAGTACATCATAAACGCATTCTTTACTGGGTCTGTAGACAGAAAATAGTGATATTAGTATGTGTATTAAATTTTATTTTAACCAATGCTGCAGTGCAGCTAGAAACTTGATATTAAACAAAATGAGCAAATATATATATAAAGCAACATATGAAACGTCATTCACTAGGCAAATGGCGTCTCCAAAGGCAAAAAAATTCTCTCAACTAGAAAGACAATAGATGTAAAATGTTTCTCATCATTTCATTAGGCATTTTAGTAAATATCATAAATTAAGAGCTCCACAGTGTAATCATATGTTTTCAAGTTTGAGCGTGTCGTATTTGCTTTCTACAAAGGAATGTCAATACCGAGGATAATGGCCCCTTTTCTTTCTCCACCTGTGCCTCTGAAAGGCACACACTAATGGCTTTTTTTCCAGGCGACTGTCCGCAGCTGAGTGGTCACGACTCATTACATGAAGGTGGTTACTTAACTTTCTTACTGAAATATTTACGACACCAGTTTGCATTTCAGTGACAGTCTCATATAAAAAATTTCACAGGTCGAGAATTTGCGTTGCAAATGTGTAGAAACTAAATCCTATGACTATAACAGTGTGCAAAAAATTTTCGCCTGCATTGTGATACATTCACACATTTACACACATTTCATAACTCTTAAAGTACGATTCTTGGTTTCCAAAATCCTTTTTCACAAGTCAGAGTCCCTAACCACTACTCATTATTCCTTACCTTATTACACATACACATATTCGTCGACACTTCTTCAATATTTCATCTTAATAAATACGTAGCATAATCAAATTCCTCATATAACACCAGCTTATTAAACATAAACATACCTCAACAGCATAATACACATCGTCATCGTAAAAGTAACATCATAACACCTCTGTCAAATCTCAAAAACGTCGTAGCTTTCTGCAATAATGTCAAAACCCAAAAAAAATTCTCTGCTCATTTCAATAGTGTCATCTACCTCAAACGTACTTTAAAATCATGCTCCCTTACCACATACATCATTCAAAGCTCTCATAGTATCACAATGGTTCCGAAAAAATATGAAAAGTTCAAAAAGTACAGACAAAATACTATTTCATAAGTGTGAAGTTACCCAACTGCGTAATTGCGTAAACATGTGTCACTCATGTAGTAAAAAAAGTTTATCTCTCAGTTAAATGATCAGATAGCTGTGTAATTTGTGTGTTAGAGAAATATGGTACCGATGTGTAAAGTTGTATAAACAAATACCATATTAGCTAGGGCTCCTTGTGCTTGCCAAACACATGGTACACAAAGTAAGCATGTACCCCTCTGAGCATTAATGTAATTATACCCTCAGGTGTAACAGCAATGGAATGAAATGTATCATGGAAAACCTTTGTATCATTGTACTTCAAATATCTTCAAAAATAAATGATTTAAGTACAAAATTAATCACTCAAATACGTGTCCTGTAGCGCTAAATGTGCGTCTTGCTGTAAGATAATCTCTGTGGAAGTGTCGTGGTTATTGTCTTCCGAAAGCTAAGTTCTGCAGAAGCCAATGTACTTACCTCATGATAAACAAAAGTGAAATGCTTTGCGTATAGATATCTTAGTTATTACGCTTATTGCCGTGATGAAGAAAGTACTGTGCTGTAACGTAGTGTTGTGCTACGGAAAAGGCAGTCTCATTGTAGCTATACCACGAAAGTTACTACTAAAACATGTTTTACTTTCCAGAATAATACAGAAAAACTGTGCAGATATAAAACAGAAGAAACACTGCAAAAGCAACATTGTAAATTGTCACTCATTAGTAGCGTCATGATAAAATCGTGTAGCTGTCACATTAACTAATCACTGTCTCATCTGGTATCTCACAGAAAGTACTTTAAATCCAGAATGTATTTTCAAGTAAACCAAAATGTTGCATTAAAATCTCATTAGCAGTACTGGTAAATGTTCTAAGTATGTGAGCCTTATAGACGTTACGTAAACATGCAACACCAAGCAAGAATGTACACACACAATAACACTGTCAAGTCTGTTCACTATAACAATGCATTCGTAATTTCTGTTTAAATAAGTTCTCTTGGTTCCTGATTGGATATTTAACTTCAAACATTGTTGCATGATAACAGTTTCTAAGTCTGACAATGCATATTAGAAATGTGAAGTGAAAAGTTTTATGGCAAAGACAAAGTTAAAAAGCAGATTATCTTTCAATAAACGGTTTTACATGTGAAATGTGGTGTAAACCTTTACTCTTCCTAGTACACAGAGTTTCAACTTGAACGCAATTATCATACGGTATACGTCGGTAAAGAACACTGGAATTTTTCTCAATGTTAGCGTCTATGTTATTTTTCTCTGAGACAGCCGGCGCACGTGGCTGCCTGCGGTGCGAGTCATTGTCTGCTATCTCTTTGTTGGCGAGCGTCGTTATTGGGATTAGGAGACCTAACTTCTACAAATTCACCTTGACGAGAAGGTCCTGCCCTGTTTGAAGCTCGCCAGTTCTGATGCAATTCAGGTCCGTCGTTATGATTATATCGTCTGTCGTCACGTGGTGGGGAATTTCTTCCTGAATTGTAACTACGCGCTGAACTGTTGCGTCTGAAGTTATTCTGTCTCCCTTCATAATAATTGTTTTTGTTCACATATTGTCTGTTTCTATGGTAATCTCTGTCATATTCATTACTATGGAAATGCGATCTTTCTCTGTAACTATTATTACTCTGCCAGTGGTTGTCATATGGGTGGTGTCTGTTTTGGTCACGATTTGCGTTGTAAGAATAGATTTGTCGTGTCCAGTTATTGTTTCTGTCGTCACAGAATTGTGACGGTTGTGACCAGTAGTGATTGTTTTCCTGTTTTCGCATCCCGTGACTGTCTGCGTCAGTTTCTAATTCTTGTAAGAGTCCCTGAAAAGCTTCAATATCGTCTTTGCAACGCACTGCCAAAATAATATGTCGTAAATGTTCAGGTAATTTGATTAAGCAAATGCGGATGAGTTCTGAGGGGCTTTATGGGTTTGACAGGTACTGATTCTTGTGCAACTTGTCTTCAAAATATGTCACAAGACTGGAAAATTCAGATTGTTCGAAATGTTTCATCATTATGATGCTATGTTTTACTCGGTCTTCTGTAGCTTGAGACAAATATGCTGAGAGGAAGGCATGATAAAATTCTCCTTTACTGTGACAATCGTGAATGACCGATCGCATTCTTACAGCTGGTTCATTCTCTAAGCAGCCACACATAAATTCTAATCTGTGCTGCAATGACCAGTTGGGAGGAAAACAATGAGAGAATTGATGAAGCCACCCTTGTGGATGAATGTCGTTGCCAGAATTCTTAAATATTTTGGATTTACGTGTAGTAATGAACAGCTTATAGTCAAAACCATCATGTCGGCGAGTCGCATGTCGGTCATTGTTACGTCGTTTCGGCGGTTCCATTTCAAAATTCAGTGCACCTTGCCAATTTCTTTCATAATTTCCGAAATGCGCTGTGTTATTATTTTGTGGTTGTTCCGTATTTCTATGTCCCTCTTCCCGTATTGGTGCGCGAGTGTCCTCTGAAATACGTAATTCTTGTATTACCTGTGTCAGCTGATCTTGTACTTCCCGGATTTCTCTTTGGTGTTGTGTATTAATTTGATTCTGATTTTGTTTGAATTTCCTAATTTGTTCGCACTCATCTGTGTCATTAAAGACTACCGATATTGTGTCATTCAGATTATCATGTACCTTCATAGATAAATTATTTACCTGATCCGAAAGTTCAACTACTTTCTCTGATAATGTGTCTTTCTGAACCAATTTTCAGAGTATCTACTGTGTCCCTTAAGTTTTCCTGAGTCTTTGCAAGTTGCGTAACCGAATCGGGAGATGCAACTGAGTCAATTTTAGCTTGCAAGGTGTTGTGATTTTTCATGAACAATAGTTTGGAGTTCTTTTATGGCTGCTTCGTGATTCTGTAAGCATTTTCATGACGCGAAAAAATAGGTTGGAAATGCTCACAAATTTGTGTTTTTACGTCATTACATACTTCTTGACATTTCGATTCAATGTTATGTAACTCAGTAGTTAAATCTTCATGTGTTTGTTCAAGTGTGGTGTCTAACTTCCGAAGATTTTGTTCCATTGTGTCTAACTGTTGCTGTGTTTGTCTCTGGTGTTGTTCCATTGTGTCTAACTTTTGAAGATTTTGTTCCATTGTGTCTAACTTTTGAAGATTTTGCTCCATTGTTTCTAACTTTTGAAGCTTTTGCTGTGTTTGTCTCTGTGATTGTTCCACTGTCTAACTTTCGAAGATTTTGTTCCATTGTGTCTAACTTTTGAAGCTTTTGCTGTGTTTGTCCCATTTGTTGTATTAATTGTAATAACAATGCACTGGTGTCTGAAAATGTTCCTCAGTGCTTTTCGGCAGTGAATTTGCACCGGCAACATTCACATTTTGACAAGCAGAAAATGTGTCTTGACTTATTTGAGAACACGGTGAGTACCCAAAACCTGAATCTAAAGTATTTGCGAGATTGTGTCCTGTCATTTCGGATTCCTGAGGCGAGCTATTGCCGACCGATCGACAGATAATGCTTCCCTGTTCACTAATTGTTTCACTGTCTACGCCATTATTTGCCGCCCACTCCATTTCCCTATGCACAATTACCAAATCACTAGTTTGAACATTAGTTAATTCATTACACGGTGGCGTTAAGACACTGCTTTTGTCTTCACTGTCATTTCTCAGTTTACTTTGGAGCCTAGTGTAGGGAAGCAGCTTACTCACTCTGCATAAAATTTACATCAGTCTTTCCACTGTGTGCCGGCCTAGTCCGCTGTAACTAGCTCTGACGTCATAAATGTTGCGCAATACTTTAAAAATCAAGTAAATAACCTGAAACGTTTCTAGCATGTCAGGAGTAATACTAAATCAATATGTGTTGAATATCAGTTCAATAACTTTAACCATTTTCGAAATTTGGACGTTTTTCTGTAAAAATCCTTGGCGCAACGGAAAAGAGCTAAAGACTTAAAAATTTATATTTAGATTCTTTTTTCACAGTAATTTAATAGAAACAGTACTTTGGATCTCAAAAATTAAAATTTTTGTTGAAATTCATAATTTTCTGGTTTTTGTCTTAAGAATTAAGGAAGCAAGATAAGTTAAGTAGGCGAATAAACAAGGCTAGGATGTTTAAATTTAAGTAGAAGGGAGATCCGCTATAATCATAAAGATGTGAGAATTTTCATTGAATAACTATAAAACTATAGCGATAGCGTATCTCCAAAGGACAAGTTCAGAGCTCGTCTACTGCGTGTAGTGTAATTAAATTAATTCTCTCACACAAAATATTTGACTTAGCCACGTCAGACTTTTATTATGATTACTTACCTGTGTGCTGAATGCACATTTAAATTGAGAGCTTCATCGGCCATCAGCAAAGGAAGCGATGATTTATTCAATAACTTAAAGTGGTGCATTACTATCCAAGCGACTAGGTGGGAGAGCCGATTTGATCAGGCGTTCCCTAAGCCGTCCGCACCGCGACTTTATATATAAGAACGTTGCGCGAGGAAGCAAGGCCCCATTTCCCTCCAGACGCTGAATAGCACACCATCTGTGTCGGGAGTCGCGTCGCGTCAGTATCATTGCTGTAAACGGCCTCGGATGCCGTATTAAGTTACTCGGGATACGCGTAACCATGAAATCATTTTCGAGTGAAGTGTTAATTCTGGGATGACTTTAATGATATATCTTCAGTTTGCGTATGTCGTATTTTCACGTGCCGCCGCGGGACAAACATTCTACCATTATTTAGCGTGGCGTTTGATGAACATTATCATCAAATTATGGCGAGCATTCACTTAAACCTTTAATTTGGACAGTTATAGTTGCATCGGCGCATTAGACTCTAAACTGCTCTGTTAGTCAGATTGTGTGTGATTCTTTTTTTTTTTTCTGTGACTTTCAGAATATAGCGAACGTTTTTTTCACGATCGTTTTTGATTATGAATCCCAAACAATTTCCTAATTCCTCAGAGCTATAAGCTGTAGCTATAAGTGTATTTCTCAGATGAAGTGGGCACTAGGAATTCCAATTACAGGCTTCACGTTTTGCTAATCACTTTCTGGTTGCCAATATTGTAGTTAGAGAGCCAGTGTTGAGAACGGCGAAAGACAGCATAAATAATAGGAACATTTATATAACAATTAATTCCACCCGCCGCCCTACATATGGTTAATCGGCCGGGAAATGCATCTACATTACATTACAAACTAAACAATATATCACAACAGCATAAAATCCACCCGCCACCCCACACTAGTATTACGTTTTTCAGACGCCATTATTGTCACAATATTTCACACGACAACACAGGAAAGCACAATTTGAAGAGCAAAATAAGAAAACACATTAACATATCACTGAAAATAATATCTAGTTAATTGGAAGCGCAGCTGCGAAATACTTGGTGCAAATCTACATGCATGACACAACAACAATGAAAGACTGCAACTACAAAGGAGATTCTCTCTACAACTATGCGCTAGCAATAAACACAAACTAAAAGAAAAAAATCAGAAGATTCCAGTGAGGTATCCTCGGCTAAGGGTCGATATGTGAAACGTCCCCTTAGAACAATTATACTTGACTGTGCTTAAACTGACACTCAATATTTTTAGCGCAACGCAATCTGACTTTCAAAAATCCCTACAAAAGAATGGCCCTGACTAACATTAACCTATACCTTTCACAAATCACTTACCTCACAAAAATCTTCGTTACTCGAACTACTGCAATACAGCGAGCGCCACTACTGCCAGCTAAATAAAAGATTCAAACTACGGAAGGCACTAACTACTGATAGGCATAGTTAGCAAATGAAAGATTTTAATAGAGAACAAACAATGTATTTACCTTAATAGTGTTGAAAAATCATAATATACATAGCAGTTCATGACATCCAGTCTTACACATTTGAAAAATCCGCCATCTCTCTCCCCACATCCACCACTGCTGGCGGCTCACCTCCAACTGCGCAACGCTACGCGCTGTTCACATCCAGCTACCCAACACTACAATAGCAGACAACAATGCAAACTAGCCACAGACTGCAAACAGCACAGCCAATGATTTTCATACAGAGCGCTACGTAACGTTGCCAATAAGAAAACATAAACAGCCTACTTACACCATATTGCCAAACACATTGACGTTGACAGACATCGTTTTGAGCATTAATTGCATTAATGTGGTATTTACAGGTAATCACGTTGTAACAGCATGTGTTCTCAGAAATGATAAGTTCAGGTACATGTAAGTTCACATTGGAACAACCGAAATAAAATGTTCAAACGTACCTACGTTCTCCATTTTAATTTAAGAAAGCTACCTGTTACCAACTGTTCGCCTAAAGTTGTGAGCCATATGTTTGTGACGATTACAGCGCCATCTATCACATAGCGAAAATAGTGGTCCAACTAAAACATTCATGTTTCTTTACGTACTACACGAATATGTAATAAAAATGGGTGTACCTATTTTAAAAAACGCAGTTGATATCCGTTTGACCTACGGCAGCGCTATCTAGTGGGCCAACCATAGCGCTATTTGGTTTCCCCTTTTTCTTTTGACGCTTATTTCGTGACATATTTGGCCCAGTCACGATCAATGGACCACCCTGTATAAAAGGAGTTTCGAGGTTTATTATGGTGTGCGAATACTGCATTGCTTTCTTGGAAAATGAAGCCTGTTTTGTGTGTCCTGATCTTCAAATATATTTAAACCATTATCTCGAGACATTTTCCTGAAGCTATTGAGGAAGTTTCCAAGACCCACAAACTGCTAGCATAGTACTTTTCAGTTTCTCTAACGAACCGTAGCACAAGCGTGCTTTCACTGTTTCGCACTGTTAAGAAAAGAATAGAGAAGCCGATTTTTGTAACAAATGGTCGCGACAGGGGACCATAGTCGTACACCAAAGTGTATCTTACAATTCTACAACAGTTGTAGATTTTTCGGAAAATCTAAGTTGAACATTACTGGTTTGTTCCTTTTGTACGTCCAGTGCGGTGTGCGTAGAAAGTTGAGATGGAATACTGGTATGTTACAAATGTTTACAGACGTACCACTAACATACAGTAGGAGTAATTTTTACCACGATACTGCGGAGACTGAGTTGAGTGACATTCAAGCAGACAGCTGCGCTGTTAGTGATTTTCTGTTTCTCCGTTAACTGATAATTCCTGCACTCTGATGTAAAGACAAAAACCTTTTAGTTTGTTGGTGTGACTCCAATGTTGTGCAGCATTTTGCCAAAAATGTAGCTCTGGTAAATGCTTGGAATTGCTTAAATCTTCTGTAACAGACCTGTAGACTGATTCGGGTAAGGCATGAAAACACGCCGATTTATACGTAACCGAATGTAAATAGTGCATCAAAACGTAAAAGAACTAAGTATGCAGATTGTTGGGCGCAGAACGTCTGCGAACGTGGTGAAGTAAATGAAATACAAAAGAACAGAGTATGAAACATTCACTTAAACTATTTCTGTGTTCCATGGAATCTGATAAATAAATAATAAAATGTAACTAAAAAATTCAGTAAACGCTAAAATGTACATGAGTGCATTGTGCCAAGCACAATGTGTATCCAACATCAAGATTTAGATCATGAAGTCATGAAATCACGGCTAAAGCACTTGCACCGATAATTTAATACCGAAAAAGCGAGCACGTTAACCTTGCCATATATATCACACCTAGTGATATGTGGCTGGCGACCACGGGGCCCCGAGCTGAGTCCTGGCATTGCTTCCACTTACTTATGCCAGGCTCCTGACTCTTATCTTTCCTATCTGGCCACCCTCGGCCAGCTCTTGTTCTTTTCCGACCCTGACGCTATTAGGTTTCGAGGGCTAGGGGTCTTTTATTTTCCAACCTATACTTCTCATGCAGCGTCTGACCCGGAGCGGGCGGCTGCAAAAGGCGTCTGTATCCGATGTTAGGGGCGGCCTCCAGAACTGCGGAAGGCAACGGAATACCAACGCAGATTATCTTCCCTGCATAATGCAGTCTCCATTTTATGCACAAAAAATGGCTTCCTCTCATGTTAAATCAGTGTCCGGAGGTAAAATAGTCCCCCATTCGGATCTCCGGGGGGGGGGGGACAACTTGAAAGGAGGCAAAAAATCAAAACGAGAATTGGTACCTGGAATGTCAGAACTCTGCTACAAGCAGGAAAACTAGAAAACCTTAAACGAGAGATGGAAAAGAATCATATGGACCTCGTAGGAGTTGCTGAGATAAGATGGAATGGACATGGAGAGTTGCAGTCAGATGAATATGTATTCTACTACTCAGGAGGAGAAGTAAAAGGAATTAATAGAGTAGGAATGATTATGACAAAGGAATGGGCTAAATGTGTGGAATATGTAGACTTTGCAAATGACCGGGTTATTGGTGTAAGGCTGAAAGGAGCACAAAAAGATTTACTGATTGTCCAGATGTATATGCCAACTTCAGAACATGATGACCAAATTGTAGAGGAAACGTACAATGTAATAGAGAGAATAATGGACGAAAATAAAAAATGCTGCAAAATAGTAATGGGAGACTGGAACGCCATTGTGGGAGAAGGGAAAGAGGGTAACATAGTAGGCAGTCATGGTCTTGGAAAGAGAAATGACAGAGGTGAATGGTTAATTGACTTCTGCAGGGAAAGGCAGCTGATAGTGGCAAACACATGGTTCAAGAACCATAAGAGGAGGCTCTACACTTGGAAATCACCAGGGGATAAATATAGAAACCAAATCGATTTTATACTGGTAGAAGAAAGATACAGGAATGGAATCAAGAAGGTGCACACATTACCAGGTGCAGATATTAATAGTGACCACAACTTACTTATGGCAGAAATAGAAATAAGAATGAAAAAACTGAAAAAGGCGACAATGGTGAAGAAATGGGATCTAGAGAAGATAAGGTCCAACAAAGAACAAATTACAGAAATGCTGTCTCGGGACTTTCTAAACACATTACGAGACAGAGAAGCACGAGTACTGGAATATGCTGAAAGAAGGAATCATTAAAGCAGGACAGCAAAATATAGGATATGTAAAAGGGAAAAGGTCAAAAAAACCATGGGTCACACAAGAAATGATTTCCAAGATGGAGGAGAGAAGAAAATTGAAAAACAAGAACACTGAAGATGCAAGAAAGATATACCGAAGGTTAAATAACGAACTGCGAAGAGAAACAGAGCAGGCTAGGAAAAAATGGCTAAAAGAGGAATGTGATGAAATTGAAGAACTGGACAGGAAGGGAAGATACGACTTACTATACAACAGAGTAAAGACTATGACATGGGAACAAAACAGAGCAGGAAGCGCTACTATGGAAATTTTGAGTAAAGACGAAGAGGTAGTGTATAAAGATCGTGACGATGTCCTCCAGAGATGGGAAGAATATATAAAAGAGCTATGTGACACAAATAACAAACCAGAAACTCTGGAACTTGAATCACACAACAGTGTAAGTGATGACGAGAAAGGACCAACCATCATAATGGAAGAAGTAAAGTCTGCTATTGCTGCAATGAAAAATGACAAAGCAGTAGGTACAGATACAATACCGGGAGAAATACTAAAATGCTTGAACCACAATGGA
The DNA here is from genome assembly GCF_021461385.2 of Schistocerca piceifrons. Taxonomy (NCBI): domain Eukaryota; kingdom Metazoa; phylum Arthropoda; class Insecta; order Orthoptera; family Acrididae; genus Schistocerca; species Schistocerca piceifrons. Next base: position 177,624,464 of record NC_060141.1, on the reverse strand, counting down.
ATAAGAGAAATATTGAGGTTATGTAATAAAATATATGACAGTGGTGAATGGCCTGAGGACTTTTTGACAACAGTAATGATTCCATTACCGAAAAAACAAGGAACCAAGAAATGCAGCGAGCACAGGACAATCAGCCTCATTTCACATGCAGCCAAAGTGATGTTAAGAATAATTAATAAAAGACTTGAAAAAGTAATAGAGGAGAATCTCGGCGAGGAGCAGTTTGGCTTTAGACGGAATACGGGCACCAGAGATGCAATAGGGCTCCTACGAATCTTGGGAGAAAGGTTTATTGAAAAAGGAAGAGACCTATATATGTGCTTCATTGATTTAGAAAAGGCATTTGACAATGTGGTTTGGGACAAGCTGGCGACTATTATGAGGGAAAAGAGAGTGGACTGGAAAGCCAGAAGACTTATAAACTCACTGTACCTTAATCAAAAAGTTTCAGTTAAAGTGAGAGGAGAAAGTACAAACTGGATCAGACTAGGAAAAGGAGTAAGACAAGGATGCTGTTTATCACCTACTCTTTTCAACCCGTACTTGGAAAATATGATTGACCAATGCTCATTAGATGACAAAGGAGTAGAAATTGGAGGAAGAAGAGTAGGGTGCTTGAGATTTGCTGATGACATGGTCCTTCTAGCCACAGGGGAAAAAGAATTACAGGATTTGGTGGACACCATTGCAACTAACGGAAAAAAATATGGAATGAAAATTAACACAAATAAAACAAAAGTATTGGCAATAGGAGGAAATAAGGAAATAAAAATTGTGCTGAATGGAGAAACACTAGAACAGGTGCAAAATTTTAAGTATCTTGGAAGCAGGATAGACACCGACTGGAAGTGCACCACAGAAATTAAAACAAGGATAGCAATGGCAAAAGAGGCGTTTTATAAGAAAAGGAGAATCTTCTGCAGCGGTATGGACAGAGAACTCAGAAAGAGACTCATAAAATGTCTTGTATGGAGTGTTCTTCTATATGGCGCAGAAACATGGACTATGAGGAAAAAAGACAGAGAAAGGCTGGAGGCTTTTGAGATCTGGACATGGCGGAAGATGGAAAGAATAAGTTGGATGGACAGAGTAAAAAATGAAGAGGTACTGAGAAGAGTGGGAGAGAAAAGGCAGTTACTAGATGTAATAAAGAGAAGAAAAAGAAATTGGATTGGGCATATATTAAGAAAGAATGACGGACTGATAAAAACAGTTTTAGAAGGTTATGTAGAAGGGAAAAGGAAGCGAGGAAGGAAGAGATTCCAGATATTGGATGACCAGATGGACGGTACAACATACAGCAGCCTTAAGAAGGAAGCAATGGATCGCAGAAAATGGAGAGGCAAAGGACCTGCTAATATAGCAGATAACTGATGATGATGATATATATAGCGATTTCATAAATTCACTGTAGCTCCATTCATTGACATATGGTCACGACACACTACAGATACGTAGAAAAACTCATAAAGTTTTGTTCGGCTGAAGCCGCACTTCAGGTTTCTGCCGCCAGAGCGATCGAGAGCGCAGTGAGACAAAATGGCGACAGGAGCCGAGAAAGCGTGTGTCGTGCTTGAAATGCACTCACATCAGTCAGTCATAACAGTGCAACGACACTTCAGGACGAATTTCAACAAAGATCCACCAACTGCTAACTCCCTTCGGCGATGGTATGCGCAGTTTAAAGCTTCTGGATGCCTCTGTAACGGGAAATCAACGGGTCGGCCTGCAGTGAGCGCAGAAACGGTTGAATGCGTGCGGGCAAGATTCATGCGTAGCCCGCGGAAGTCGACGAATAAAGCAAGCAGGCAGCTAAACGTACCACAGCCGACGGTTTGGAAAATCTTATGGAAAAAGCTAAAGCAGAAGCCTTACCGTTTACAATTGCTACAAGCCCTGACACCCAATGACAAAGTCAAACGCTTTGAATTTTCGGCGCGGTTGCAACAGCTCATGGAAGAGGATGCGTTCAGTGCGAAACTTGTTTTCAGTGATGAAGCAACATTTTTTCTTAATGGTGAAGTGAACAGACACAATGTGCGAATCTGGGCAGTAGAGAATCCTCACGCATTCGTGCAGCAAATTCGCAATTCACCAAAAGTTAATGTGTTTTGTGCAATCTCACGGTTTAAAGTTTACGGCCCCTTTTTCTTCTGCGAAAAAAACGTTACAGGACACGTGTATCTGGACATGCTGGAAAATTGGCTCATGCCACAACTGGAGACCGACAGCGCCGACTTCATCTTTCAACAGGATGGTGCTCCACCGCACTTCCATCATGATGTTCGGCATTTCTTAAACAGGAGATTGGAAAACCGATGGATCGGTTGTGGTGGAGATCATGATCAGCAATTCATGTCATGGCCTCCATGCTCTCCCGACTTAACCCCATGCGATATCTTTCTGTGGGGTTATGTGAAAGATTCAGTGTTTAAACCTCCTCTACCAAGAAACGTGCCAGAACTGCGAGCTCGCATCAACGATGTTTTCTAACTCATTGATGGGGAGATGCTGCGCCGAGTGTGGGAGGAACTTGATTATCGGCTTGATGTCTGCCGAATCACTAAAGGGGCACATATCGAACATTTGTGAATGCCTAAAAAAACTTTTTGAGTTTTTGTATGTGTGTGCAAAGCATTGTGAAAATATCTCAAATAATAAAGTTATTGTAGAGCTGTGAAATCGCTTCAATCATTTGTAATAACCCTGTATATAAAACTCTTTTATATCTCGCACGTGTGTAATAAACGCTGCAACTTAATATGTATTCTGAAAAGTAATAGCATCATATCTATGGGCGTTCTTCCCCACGGTACACATACTTGTGACATGAATCAGTACAGTTACTTACATGTGGAAAGCAACAGGATACGGAAATATTAAGATGTGAGGAGATACGATTAAAAATCTCTCCGGTTATACGTACTGCGGCAGTGAATAGCTCACTAGGCAGTTCAGTTGAAAAGAAATGGACATCTCTAAAAAGGGCAATCACACAATCTGGAAAGAATGACATAGATACAAATGTGAGAGTCATGAAGTACAGTTACTTACATGTGAAAAGCAGCGGGATACGGATATCTTATGATGTGAAGAGATACGATTCAAATTCTCTCAGGTTATACATACTGCGGCAGTGAATAGCTCACTAAGCAGTTCAGTTGAAAAGAAATGAACATCTCTAAAAAGGGGAATCACACAATCTGGAAAGAAACTGTGGGTAACAGAAGAAATACTTCAATCGATCGATGAAAGAAGAAAGCGCAAAAATCTTCCGGGAATTTCAGAAATACAGAAATACAAGTCGCTGAGGAATGCAATTAATAGGAAGGGCAGGGAAGCTAAGACGAAATGGCTGCATGAAAAATGTGAAGAAATGGAAAAAGAAACGATAATCGGAAGGACTGACACAGCATGTACGAATGTAAAAATAACCTTCAGAGAAATTAAAAGCAAGGGTGGTAACATGAAAAGTGCAACGCAAATTACACTTTCAAACGTAGAGGAGAGAGCAGATTGGTGGGAAGAGTACACTGAAGGCCTCTACAAGGAGGAAGATTGATAGAAGAAAAATCATGAGTCGATTTAGAAGAGATATGGCATCCAGTACTAGAATCAGAATTTAAGAAGGCTTTGGAGGATCAAATAAGACAGAAGGGATAGATAACACTCCATCAGAATTCCTCAAATCACTGGGGGAAATGACAACAAAACGACTATTCACGTTGGTGTGTAGAATGTATGCGTCTGACGACATACCATCTGATTTTCAGAAAAACATAATCCACTCAATTCCATAGATTGCAAGAGCCGACAAGCATTAGAATTATCACACCATCAGCTTAACAGTTGATGGATCCAAGGATGGAAAGAAAATCGAGGATCGGTTAAATGACGATCAGTTCGGCTTCAGCAAAGGTTAAGGCACTAGCGAGGCAGTTTTGAAAAGGCGCCTGATAATGGAAGCAAGACCGAAGACAAATAAAGACATGGTCATACAATTTGTCGACTTTGAAAAAGTATTAGACAATGTACAATGATGCAAGGTGTTCAGAATTCTGAGAAAAAAGGGATAAGCTACAGGGAAAGACGGGTAGTATATAACGCGTACAATAACCAAGAGGGAACAATAACAGCAGAAGATCAAGAACGAAGTACTCGCATTAAAAAGGGTGTAAGACAGTCATGTAGTTTTTTGCCCCTTCTGTTCAGTCTATACATCGAAGGACCAATGATGGAAATAAGAGAAAGGTACAAGAGTGGGACTGAAATTCAAGATGAAATGATATCAGTGATAACATCATCAGGTGACTTTGCTACCCTCAGTAAAATAAAGAAGAATTACAGGATCTGCTAAACGGAACGAGCAATGTACTGAGAGTAAATCGAAGGAAGACGAAAGAATCATGTTAGCAGAAATAAGGATAGCGAGAAACTAAACTTCAGGATTGGTGATTACCAAGTAAATGAAATTAAGGAATTTTGCTACCTGGGCAGCAAAATACATGGAGGAATTAAGAAGCAGTCAAGCACTGACAAAAAGGGCAATTCTGGCTAAGAGAAGAGCAATTCTACCAAACATATGTCTTAATTTAAGCAAAAATTTCTGACAATGTATACGTTTGGAGCACACCATTGTATGCTAGTGAGGTATGGACTATGATAAATCATGAACAGAAGAGAATTTAAGCATTTGAGATGTGGTGCTACAGAAGAATATTGAAAATTAAGTGGACTCATTGGATGAGGAATGAAGAGGTTCTCCACAGAATGGCGAGGAGAGGAGTACATGGAAAACATGGACACGAGGACGGGACAAGATGATGCGACATGTGTTAAGACACAGGGAATAACCTGTATGGTACTTGATTGAGCTGTCGAGGAACACAGAGTCGCAAATACAAACACTCACACACACACACACACACACACACACACACACACACACACACACACACACACACAAGCACACACACACACACGCACACACAATCACGGTCCAGTATGTTGACTGTCATCAAGAACGGAAGAGCCACTCAGTATGTAGATCGTACAGCTAGCCATCTTGTTCTATGTACTCCTCACATGGTGACCAGAGACGATTGTAGCTAGAACGATTCACTCTGGTGGGATCATCAAATTAAGCGTCGCAACGCTATTCCTGATAGAAAACACACTTAGCTAAGACTGTATTGACGCTCTAGTTGTATGTTACAGATTCTGGTACACAAGATGCCTAAGACATGACTCCAGACCCTACAGTTGTCTCAATGTTATTTCAACGTCAGAATAATCTGTATTATTGTTCTATAACTGTACGAAACAATGTGGCCCACGTGATTGACACTGATGGTGTATCTTACAAGTTAGGTACACTTAGTGACGACTGTGCTTCTATGTTTGCCTTCCACTTGGTACTGTGGACCCACAAACTAATGTTACAGCACTGTTTCCTTATCTGAATTTTCTGTATGCATTCTTGTCCAAATTTCTTAGAAATTTAAAAAAATGAATTTCTAGAACAATTTAATGTAATTGATTACTATGGATTCCAAAGAATCAATTATCATATATGTATGATTTTTCACAGGGCTTTCACAGATTGTCTTTAGACTTTCAGAATGGTGACATGAATATTAATGGTGTTATAAGCATTACGACATGTATTTAAGGTGTCAGATTGATGGTCGCCCGCCAATTTAATTTCACCGTACAAGTTGTAAGAGAAACTTCCTGGCAGATTAAAACTGTGTGCCGGACGGGACTCGAACTCGGGACCTTTGCCTTTCGCAGGCAAGTGCTCTACCGACTGAGCTACCCAAGAACGACTCATGCCCTTCCTCACAGCTTTAATTCTGCCAGTACCTCGTCTCCTACCTTCCAAACTTCACAGAAGCTCTCCTGCGAACCTTGCAGAACTAGCACTCCTGAAAGAAAGAATATTGCGGAGACATGGCTTAGCCACAGCCTGGGGGATGTTTCTAGAATTAAATTTTCACTCTACAGCTGAGTGTGCGCTGATATGAAACTTTTCCTGGCAGATTAAAACTGTGTGCCGGACCGGGACTCGAACTCAGGACGCAATTTTAATCTGCCAGGAAGTTTCATATCAGCGCACACTCCGCTGTAGAGTGAAAATTTCATTCTAAGTTGTAAGAGACTTTTGATGACAATAAAAGAACAGCATTAATTATGATCAGATATTTTAAAGGACATCGTATTCGCCGTTGCCTGTAGATATTACGGAATTTGTTTCGGCACATGCCAGACTTTATGATCATCCAACATGCATACATTTCATCGTAAAAATAGACCTTTTCACTGTAGAAATACAGTAACGGAGACGATTGTGAAAGCTATGTAAGTAGTACAATCATATAAATTACATGAAATGTTATGTTAACATCATTCACGTAAACCGTATCAAATCGATGTTCAAGCAAACTGTTTACACGTAAACAAATCGATGTCCTGGCACATTGTTTTGACAATAATTTCTACCGCCAGCGACGAATATGATATCCTTTAAAAAATTATACGAGACTGTGAACCCCAATCACTTCTTTTCACAACAAAATCACTATTGTAATGCCCCGACGACCACCTTAAAATTAGCTAAGAACGAACATGAAGTAGGGAAAGTTATCTTGGCAGTTATGACATCTTTTCCGATGAGCTAACACGAAAGAGTTTTGTCAACAACTACATTGTAAACCACTGAGCATATTTGTCAGCGAAAGAGAAAGAAGAAACATCGTACTTCAGCAATGGACAAACATCCATGTGACAAATGTGAAATTAATATCTCAAAAGTTAAGTCCAAAGTAATGTCATCAGAGATAACTTTTATGTGGAAGAGAGTTATAAGCGCAACGAAGAAATTCAATGCGCCTACAATGCTCTTCCAGTGCAGTGCAGACGTACGAGAGCAGTTCCCATCTGAATTACTGAGAATGCGAATCGTGACGAGATTGTTTTCGAGTTTAGAAGTGTTCGTTGCGTGACGGGATTCACGGCTTAAGAAACTGATTTTATGAACTGAGACAGGAACAGATAGACTCATTTAACCGTGCACTACGGGTTAATGGAAATCTAATAACGGAATTAGTGAACATTAGACTTGACTTTAAATTAGTTGTCCTTTAAGGAGAAGTGAACATTCTATGAAAGAATACACGCAATTAGTCTTGAGTAGGACCCAAGTACACGACATCATGAAGATAAAACAATTATGCTAAAGTGTTGAGTTGTGGTACTTGCCAAGAAACTATAACTCAATCGGACTGACTTAACTAAACTATTCCATGTGCGTGTGGTGCGGGAGTTATAAGTATTTAGTGACAAAATAACAATAAACTGTTCGTTACCAGTTAAATACCCGGTGTGGACTATATCATTAAATAGTCTGATAAATGACAAAATCAACGACTACTCGTGAAAGACTATTTCATTGAAGTGCAAATATTCACGTCATTAGTTGAGAAGTGAACTTTAAAATATTTCGTATTACGACGCAATCTTACAAAGACTGAAACAAAGAGTATCTCTGGATCGCGCTGCATACCAGCATAACAATTCCATACCAACGAGACAACAGCGTAAGAAAAAACTGTTAAGTAAAATATTTCCTCGAAATCAGTGGTGTGTGCTATGCGAACGAGAGAAGAATTAATAACCACTGCATATCCGGACAATTAACAATACAATATTAATAATAAAAAGCATTAATTATACGAGTTCGCATAAGTGGAAACGCTGCGGACTTGTAATTGAGATACAACGACTATGCGAGGAACGCCTTTTCGGAAGTTTTTCAGGTTTTTTTCTCCCGTTAATCTACGGGGACTGACGTTATAATGCATCGTGTCTACTCTGCCGCGAGAGCTGTGGCAGTAGCAACTCTACGGCGTCGACTACATCAGCACGCGGTTGGAGCCCGGGGACACGCGCCACACACTGCAGACTGCAGTGACACCATGTCAGAATTTTAACCTTATCATATTCCTCTTGTAATTCTTACATTGTTGCGCAGTGTATGCTATTTGACACTTCGATGAAATAATATACTGTGCAATAGTTGTTTGCGGGACATTTTCATAGTAGTCATTAATGGTTGGTTGGTTGGTTTTGGGGAAGGACACCAGACAGCGTGGTCATCGGTCTCATCGGATTAGGGAAGGATGGGGAAGGAAGTCGGCCGTGTCCTTTCATAGGAACCATCCCGGCATTTGCCTGGAGTGATTTAGGGAAATCACGGAAAACCTAAATCAGGATGGCCGGACGCGGGATTGAACCGTCGTCCTCTCGAATGCGAGTCCAGTGTCTTACCACTGCGCCACCTCGCTCGGTAGTCATTAATGGCTATCTCCTTAACATAAGACGGTTTCACTCCTTTTGCTCTCCACACTACATCCTGTGAGTCACTCTCCAGCGCATATAGTGTACTTCTTGGTCTAATGAATCCAACAACAGGTTCTCCATTTAACTAGCCATATGTAATCATACTTTCTCCTTATTTGCAAATGAAATGTTATAAATGTTGTTTTCTGGGGGAACAGAAGTATTAAATTAGGTATGTATGTCACTCTTCATATCTTCATGAATATTTTCATTAGTAGTATAATAAATTAATCTATCAGTGTCACTATAACATAGTTTAACATGATTTACTAGAAACTTTTTAACATTCAGCCATAGTGAAATTCGATAAATATCTAAAATGTTCATTCCTACTGCTGCTAGTTTATCAGACACAACATTATTCAATAGTAGCAACATTTCATTAAACATAAACACTTGTTTTAAAGTTTATGCTTATCATTTATCGTTCATTTGTATATTTTTTATCAGATTTGCTGCATTTATAAGTTTGAAAAAAATTCAGAAAGGCAGTCTTTGGAAAATATTGTAAACTGACGCATTGCCTTTTGGTTTTTGTCTCGGGATGTTCACCTGACATTTGCTTAATAATTTTTGCGAATTTGTTCACTTTTCCGATAGCTTCTTGTCGCTCTCTGTTGCTTTGTCCACCGTGATACGATGTACGCAGAAGCAAACCTAATTACTGGTGAATATACCGCTACGACGTATCCTCGCTATGCTGGCAAATAGAAATTTTCTACAGAATTCGTTCCTCTCTCCCTTCCCCACCCCATCCCCTACCCGGCACGTCGTTTAATTAAATAGATCTGACTTCGGAATGTGGAAGCGATAGCTTGAGGCTTCTTGAGATTTTGTGAAACGAGCCGTTATTCCGAAAATTACGAAACTGGGAATGCCATTTGCGATTTTAATAATCCTTTCTCCATTTTTTCGCTCCAACTGCGCGAATACCATTTATTTTATGATTTGAAAATAGTCATAATAAAAGTGATACAGAGGAAATCGAAGTTCAATTTGGAAAGATTTCGGTCTTTCTGCCGTCAAATACATCGGCGGCCGCGGCAGCGCAGTTCTTCAATTAAGTAAATTGGAGAGAGAAGTGGAGCGGAGGAACGCGACTGCCACAGTCTTTTCTTTCTTTTTTTCTTCTTTTTTTGCCTCGCCGTGATACACTGACGCAAAAAATATGAAATCTGAACGCCGTCTCTGAATCCGCATTTGCCATCGCAATGTCCTTGTCCGAGCTAGCGGTCCGCAATGAGCTAGTGTCTACAACGCGCCACTGTTTCCGTCCGTTAAATTCCTTTTCTTAATACAGCCATCGTATTCATAACAGTGAGCAAATCCATCTAGTACTCAGAATGGCACGATGTGGAAGAATATGTTTAGTGCAAATTCCTGCCGCTTGCTATGACATTCCAGGGATAAGCGTTCCAGTTACCGTCAGTCGCATAAAGGGATGGTGGTGTGATATCCGACCGTTAAAAAGTTTGCAGAATATGTTTGATTATGACTCGTTATGTGTGGGCGTGGGAAGGGAAGAGGAATGAAGGGAACTGAAAGTTTTCAGCGTCCGAAAGGGCAAAACTCGGACTGTTTGTCGTGTTAACTCAACGTCTGCGGAAGTCTGATCCAAGAACTAGGTTTTTAACTGCTGCTTCTCGATAGGGTTACAACGTAATGACGTTTATCAACTCTTTAAAACTCTCAGTTCATGGAATCAGTACCAGAAATAAAAAGAATCACCAAAAAGCGTCTGTCTTAGGTCCGGAAATCTGTCCATTAATCAGCAATACATATTTTTAATAGCTTCTCTCAAACCTTAAGAACTTTAACAAGAATGTAACTCGACTGATATATTTTTTACTAACTGTATCTCACAAGATGAATATTCTGTGCTCATGATCTCGTGGTTAGCATTGGTGACTCTCGATTACAAGGCCCCAGGTTCGATTGCCAGTTTAGTCGGGGATTTTCGGTGCTCAGGACTGTGTGTGTGTGTGTGTGTGTGTATTGTCGTCATCATCATCAACTTGCAAATCGCCAACGGCCTCGCCGCAGTGGTAACACCGAAGTTATGCGCTGTCGGGCTTAGTCAACACTTGGATGGGTAAACATTCAGGTCTGCCAAGCGCTTTTGGAAAAGTAGCGACTCCGGTCACAAAAGCTTGCAAAGAGTTGTGTACTGACGACATTCCCCTCCATATCCGCATCCAGTGACGCGCAGGATGACTGGGCGGGAGGGCGGTATTGTTGGGCCTTCTAAGGCCCAGTTCCGACAGAGTTTTGGTATTTTAACGTGGAAGTCGTCGAAGTGGTGTCAAATAAAAAGACTTTCACCAAGTGCCGAACATCCAACATGAGATCACACGGCCAATAATAATATACCCAAATTTTATTTTTATTATGTGATACCTAACTTCTGTCCGCCTGCGCAGCTTAGCGGTAGCGTTTTCGCCTATTACGCAGGGGGGCCGGGTTAGATTCCCGGGACTGGGTGTTGTGTGTGCTTGATCATCATTTTCATCATCATTGACCCGCCAGTCGCCGAACTGGCGTCAACTAAAAAGGGCTTGCAATATGGCGGCCGAACTCCCCCGTATCAGGCCTCTCGGCCAACAATCCCATACGCTCATTTCCATTTTTTACTCAGTTTCTGCACAGATTCTACACCAATAATGCTATTTGCAACAATGCTATTTGTACAAGTAAACCTTGTTAACAATTTCTTTTCGGGCAGTGCTTGGCTGCTGTATCTCTGGCAATTTGTGCGCACCGATGTGCTAATCTCAGTAAGCCTCACGGCAGTTATTGTTGACATTGCCAAAACACTCCGGAAAGACGCGGTTTGCGATTCCAATCGCGGCGCGTAAACCACAAACGCCATAATACAGTACGATCAAGAGTGAAATAACGTTTTGTAACTTCGGGCAATTGCGTGCTACCGAGCAACTAACACTTTGCAAATTTAACTGGGCCCAGAATCTGTGCTCGGTTCAGAGTGATCTCGGAAACCTGACAGGGCAAGTATATGGCAAACCAACATGCCGCCCCGTCCCACCCTCCTTCCCCCCACCCACTACACTACTAGCCATTAAAATTGCTACACCACGAAGATGACGTGCTACAGACGCGAAATTTAACCGACAGGAAGAAGATGCTGTGACATGCAAATGATTAGCTTCTCGGAGCATTCACACAAGGTTGGCGCCGGTGGCAACACCTACAACATGCTGACATTAGGAAAGTTTCCAACCGATTTCTCATACCCAAACAGCAGTTGATCGGCGTTGCCTGGTGAAATGTTGTTGTGATGCCTCGTGTAAGGAGGAGAAATGCGTACCATCACGTTTCCGACTTTGATAAAGGTCGGATTGCATCCTATCGCGATTGCGCTTTATCGTATCGCGACACTGCTGCTCGCGTTGGTCGAGATCAAACATTAGACTGTTAGCAGAACATGGAATCGGTGGGTTCAGGAGGGTTATACGGAACACCGTGCTGGATCCCAACGGCCTCGTATCACTAGCAGTCAAGATGACAGGCATCTTATCCGCATAGCTGTATCGGATCGTGCAGCCATGTCTCGACCCCTGAGTCAACAGATGGGGACGTTTGCAAGACAACAAGCACCTGCACGAACAGTTCGACGACGTTTGCAGCAGCATGGACTATCAGCTCGGAGACCATGGCTGCAGTTACCCTTGACGCGGCATCAGAGACAGGAGCGCCTGCGATGGTGTAATCAACGACGAACCTGGGTGCAGGAATGGCAAAACGTTATTCCAAGTTCTGTTTACAGCATTATGATGGTCGCATCCGTGTTTGGCGACATCGCGGTGAACGCACATTGGAAGCGTGAATTCATCATCGCCATACTGGCGGATCACCCGGTGTGATGGTATGGGGTGCCATTGGTTACACGTCTCGGTCACCTCTCGTTCGCATTGACGGCACTTTGAACAGTGGACGTTACATTCCAGATCTCTTACGGGGCCTTTCTGGATACAGAAAATGTTCGACTGCTGCCCTGACGAGCACATTCTGCATGTCTCTCACCAAATGAAAACGTCTGATCAATGGTGGCCGAGTCACTGGCTCGTCACAATATGCCAGTCACTACTCTTGATTAACTGTGGTATCGTGTTGAAGCTGCATGGGCAGCTGTACCTGTACACGCCATCCAAACTCTGCTTGACTCAATGCCCAGGAGTATCAAGGCCGTTATTACGGCCAGAGGTGGTTGTTCTGGGTACTGATTTCTCACGATCTACGCACCCAAATTGCTTGAAAATGTAATCATATGTCAGTTCTAGTATAATATATTTGTCCAATGAATACCCGTTTATCATCCGCATTTCTTCTTGGTGTAGCAATTTTAATGGCCAGTAGTGTATAAGAATATAAATAACTGAGCTTCGGATCTCTGATTATTCATTCGTGCCACCATTCTGTCTGCGTCTTGAAACAGAGACGATGAAGGGCTTTTATGTTTCGGAGAAACCACAGTTAATCCCTTGGTGATGAAGTTGCTGGCTGCCTGGCGACTTATTACAACTCGTCAAGTTCCGTCAGGACACTCGCTATACCTGTGATTTCACCGATGCATAGAGCTGGTGTGCGGCCAGCAGTCATCCTCTGAGGGGCTTAACAGTTGATGAACTGCAAGCTGTCTACGATCCGTCCGGAAGAGGCGCGCCCTTGCGGCCTCTTCGGCACCTGACCTAGACGTCATGGGCCATCGTCCTGATCGACTCTTTGGTGCTGACAGGGATACAGCTACTGGGCACCAGGACACGGCTACTACACCAAAGCGCACAACATGGGGATAGTGAGTTCGCGCAGGGTGGGGGTGCTGGGGAGGAGGGTGCGTTGCCGGCAAATTTCGCAATCAGTGTTCGGAGTGCTGTATAAGCCTGCTTAAATAAACGCCTGTCAATACTGCCACCGCTTAACTGCACGCCCGGGCGTGAATCTGTCGTCTCCCTCTTGCTCGTTCTGACGTACAGCGGCTCGGAATGAGCCAGGTTGTTAGTAGTCATCCCAAGATAGATCTGGACGCCAAAGCGCTTTGTAGATCGTGTGTGTGGTGCGTTAGTTATCGTTTGATTCTCGAGAGTAACCTCACGTTTTGGAATCCGAACTAATTCTTGAAAGTTAAAATTAGCGTATAATGAGAAATATGTTGGAAATAATGTTTATCATATGATATATTATTTAGTAACATAATAAATAGGGGGAGGGGGTGATTGGTGGGAGTGGGTGAGAGGCAGGTCGGTGGGGGCGGTAGGGGGAGTAAAAGTTTGAGCTCGGATTCCATGAAATTTGAAAGTAAGTAACATGGAAAGGTAAATCAGTTACTGCAGGCTGCACAGATAACTATGCCATTATTGCTGTCTGTTAATTTTACTCTAATTTTATTTAAGGTAATCTTACTTCTGTTTTATTATTATTGGTTAACTGATGTAGAGCTTTTTAAAAGTTTGCGTCTTGGAGAACAACGTCTTGTTTGGCCATTCCCTTTCTGCATAACCCTCACTCGTTTGTTCCCCGTTACGAAATTTTATTCTCACTAATAGACATAGCAATACATTAGTGCAACTTGTTTTCCGTCATAATGACTGCATTGCACCACACGTATTTTAAAATTTTACCTATTCTTTTCTGGCACAACTAGTTATATGATGTAAATGGTTAAACATATACCTGCTAAGAAACAATTGGCGCACTACATTACGGCTTTAGCGATACGTAGCAGTTGATTCCACTTTGCATCGACTTTGATCCTTTCAGTCAGTTAGCATTTGCTTGCTGTGAGAGGATGCTGATCAGGTGTTGTATATTCGTGTTGGTGAGTTTGTACTGGCTCACAATAACTGTCTAAAGCACGTTATAAGCTTTAAACCATATCTGTACTTTTCCATATCACACCTCATTGGTGACAATGTAATAATGCTTGTATTTTTACTGATACTAGTTTTGTCTTTGTATTTCTTACAGCTTTGAAAATGAGGCAATGTCGAAACGCGTGAAGGCGTATTGTAATAATGAAAATGTGACCAAGACATCACGAAGCGTTTAAATACTCAAGAGCACTGTAGGGTGAAAATACTTGAATTCTTCCGCTTTGCATTAGCAGATATGATACTCCGGAAGAAAGAAGACAGTCTCAATTAGACTTTAGGAAGTTTTAGTTTTGCAGCTCGCGTCAATTAGATTCTTCCTTAGTTCTTCTTCACTGTTCACACGCTCCATGCTTATTTTATGTAAGGAATCGTTGTTACGCATTGTAGGTTAAGTTTAAAATAATTGTTAGCCTTTATAATCCATAATGCAATTAGACATTCATCACATAAAAGTAAAATAGAAAGTACAGTGTGTGAAGAAGAAACGAACGAAAATAGCCAATTCCTATCAGTTCTAATGTGCTGATCGCGAATATCACATAGACAATTCATAATTAACTCTAGTTTTCATTTTACACTGTTTTATTACAGTGAGATAATTGTATACGGATTTTTATGTTCAGTTTAAAATCAAATATTGTAATGGTTTGTCAAAGTCATAATAACTAGTAACAATGGATTATATTATTGTCCCTGGTCTTACTTGTGTACAATATTTTGGATATGAACATTTTCATACCAATTTTAGTGATCTTTTTGTCTCCCTCCTCTTCAGCTTCAGTGACTTTATTACTGCGTGTAATAATTTTTGCACATTTGTTTCCAGATTAAGTAGCAATTGTTCAAGTTTACTGCTAATAAACTGAACAAAAATGCCTCGAGTTTGTGTTTACAGCGCTGACACAGTTTGCTATGAGTGTGGAGAAGTGACATTTGGTTCACAAAGACAACAAATAACTCCATTGATTAAAAAAGCTTACAGCTGTTATTTTGGGTGCAACGTAGGTGATCGGGATAGACCCTGGGCTCAACATGTAATCTGCAACACTTGTGCCAGCAACCTCAGGAACTGGATGCATGGGAAAAGACGTTGCATGCCCTTTGCAGTGCCCATGATCTGGCGTGAGCCAACTAACCTTGTCAGTGACTGCTAGTTTTGTATGGCTCCTCCTATCAATAAGGAAACATCTAAGAAGAAGAAGAAGCGGACAGTGATCTATCCTAACGTTCCATCTGCCATACATCCATTTCTGCATGGGGAAGGATTACCAATACCTGAACCACCGACAGAGTACGAGATTACTTCTGATGGGGATTCTGAATGTCCTGAGCCATGTAAATCACAAGATGGAGAGTTTCTTCTAAGTATATCAGCAACTGATGATCCACAAAAACTGTCTCAAAATGAGTTAAGTGATCTCATTAGAGATTTGTAGCTCACTGAAGCTAAGGCTGAGATTTTAGCATGAAGAGTGCAGCACTGCAATTCTCTGAAAAGCAATCTAAATGTTTCATTCTACCGCAGAAGAGAGCAACAATTCACTCCTTTTTTTAACATTCAAGATAGTCTTGTGGCTTGTGTAGACACAAATGGTCTACTGAAGTCTCTCAGAACTAATTACAACCTTGATGAGTGGAGACTCTTTACTGATTCGTCAAAGTTGAGCTTAAAAGCAGTACTATAACATACTGGTAATGAGCTCTCTTCTATTCCAGTTGGACGTAGTGTGCATATGAAAGAATCAAACCAAAACATGAAAATTTTACCAGAAGCTATCAAGTATAATGACTCTAAATGGGAGATTTGTTGTGACTTGAAAGTGGTTGCACTGCTATTAGGTGTGCAGTTAGGGTATAATAAATATT
Source organism: Schistocerca piceifrons (assembly GCF_021461385.2). Classification (NCBI taxonomy): domain Eukaryota; kingdom Metazoa; phylum Arthropoda; class Insecta; order Orthoptera; family Acrididae; genus Schistocerca; species Schistocerca piceifrons. The sequence goes on along the minus strand of NC_060141.1, from coordinate 177,608,310 downwards.
GATGCTTTCCCTGTGAATGGGATAGCCGAGCTCGTGCATCTCATTACAGTAAACATGAATGGCCCACCAGAAAATCTCTTCAAACAGATATAAAGAACATTAAGAGTGAACCTGTTATAGACCCTGAAAAGATTCTGCTCCCGCCTTTGCAAATCGTGTTGGGTTTCATGAAAAACTTTGTCAAGGGAATGAACAAAGATTGTTACGCGTTTAAGTATTTGAGGCAAAAATTCCCCTTGCTTAAGTGATGCCAAAGTAAAGGAGGGCATTTTTTTACGCATTCGAGAGCTTTTTGGAAACCATACTTTTGGTGGAATCATACAAAGTGATGAGAAGCATGCATGGGAATGTTTTAGGAACGTCTGTTTACAGTTCTTAGGGAACAAACTAGCAATAAATTACAAGGAAATTGTAGATAACATATTGTCATATTATGAAAAACTTGGTTGCAACATGTCACTGAAAATGCATTTCTTACATAGTCATCTTGACTTCTTCCCCAAAAACTGAGGTGCAGTAAGAGATGAACATGGGGAACGATTTCATCAAGACATTGCCACATTTGAGAAGAGATATGCCAGAAAATGGAGCCCTACTATTTTAGCAGATTACTGCTGGACTGTCATAAGGGATGTTCCCGTTTATGTGTATAAACGACAAGCCAAGCGAAAACGTTCATCTTCTGAATTTATCTCTGAACAAAATAGATAATTGTATATACTGTATATATATGGACATTTAAGATTTGTAATCCTTTATATACATTTGCGACCAGTTAATTTATGTATTTTCTTTTGTGGTTTACATAGTTCTGATACAAAGTAGATTTAAAAAGTATTTTCATTCATGTAATATTACCTTCATTTTTTCTTAATATTTCACTTTTGTATCCAGAGTGGCACTGATATTTATCAAATTTATCAGTGCATAACACATAACGTAATTCAAGTAATTATTCACTTAAAATTTGTTATGCTGAATCTTGGAAAATGAATGCATATTTAGCTCGTGAGTTTTTTGTACAAAAATGTAGATTACTTTTTTTAAACAAAACTAGAGCTAAATATTTATGAAGATGATGAGTTTGTATCACTTTATACTGAAATAAACACAACTAACGCAAAATCATGCAATTTTCACACTTTCACTTCAATTTTGTTGTTCAATGATATCTTAGAAGTTACAAATTGATTTGCAACAACTTCATGTCCATCATGCCTTTAGTTATATACCTGTATCGCAGTGGTAATGCTTGCGTTTTTACTGAGGCCTGAATTGTCTAGGTTGACATTGCAATTCTGGGCATTTTTAGATCAACTGTTCTTAACAACACCTACAGCAACTATGGAAATTAAGCAGGCAGCATTTAAATAAGTCTGTGTGATTACGTATAAAAATGTTTATAAACGCACTTCGACTGCGTATTGCGGTATTATCTTCTAATTTCACGACTGGTCAATGTATGGTCGATTTTCACATTGTCCCCATGGTTACTAGATGGCGTTTTTTGCACCAGCCAGCCTTCACAACGTTTTTGCTCTGTAGAGGAATCGATGTAAAACGTCGTTTGCATAGTTACCAAGCTGGCGTACCACCAACTGTCTGTCATCTGCAGAGGGCAGCCAACGCTCACATGACCAGTACCGTGGTTAAAGAAGTTTTTATCCACATTTTAACTGTTATAGTTTTAGTTGAAAATGAATAATGTTCTCCTTTTTTACTTTAATGGACAAAATCGTATTTTAGGAATATCTTTTATTACTTACCCTGGTAATTCATAGCCACTGCTGGAGGCAGGGGCAGGGCTATCACTATTTAATCACTATCAGCTGGGACATAGTCAGAAGTCGATTATGTCTTTCTAGAGCAGCCTGCTCGGCCAGCCCAGCTCCTGTCACCATCATGGTTATATTATTCACAGTAATCGTATTCTGTAACTACATCCCTGTATTATTATAATGATTTGGTTATATCTGAGCTTGTTTACTACTCACTTTGCAGAGAACAGGGTTCGAAGATGATTTAAGTACAATAGATCGAAACCGCTAACAAATTTAAATAAAATATTTATACGATTAAGACTGTTCTTAGCAAATTTTATTAAAATAGCTGTTGGGACGGGAGGGTGACTACATAATTTTTTACCTGTGTGTAGCCAACATGCAGTAAGCAAAGCATCTCTATGCATCATCCGGCTTCTAACAACTTATAATCTCTATATTACATTTTAAAATGGAACTGGATCATAAGGAAATCCCTAGTCACAAGCAAGCATAGGTAATGTGTGACGACTGTATTGAAAGATAACAAGATTGCAGCTCGGATATGATTCCTGCAAAGATGAGAGAACCAGAAACCAAATTATTATCAGAAAAAGCCCGCAACAAAACGTTTCTTTTTTTGCCGGCCGTAGTGGCCGAGCGGTTCTAGGCGCTACAGTCTGAAACCGCGCGACTGCTACGGTCGCAGGTTCGAATCCTGCCTCGGGCATGGATGTGTGTGATGTCCTTTGGTTAGTTAGGTTTAAGTAGTTCTAAGTCCTAGGGGACTGATGACCTCAGAAGTTAAGTCCCATAGCGTGAAAGGTGGCTACACTGAGCCACAGCGCCAGAGATTGCGCCAAAGAGTATTATTCAGCTGCCTCCACTGGCAGTGCTTGGGGAGAACTCATAGTAGTCAGTGCTTGCTGAGATGTGCTAGTGAAAATTGCTTGGGGAGAACTCGGAGTAGTCAGTGCTTGTTGAGATGTGCTAGTGAAAAGTGCTTGCTGAGATGTCGTAGTGAAGAGTGCTTGTCGAGATGTGGCAGTAGTCAGTTCTTGTTGAGATGTGGTAGTAGCGAGTCGGTGTGGAGATATTGTAATGATTAGAGTACTTTTCATCAATATAAACGAAGGTAAAAAAAAAATTTCTTTTCTCTCTCATTATTTCAGTGTCGTGAATAATGCGTCATTACAGGTTCAGTCAACAAAGCATTTGGCGTGTGTTCTTGTATTAGAGTGTAATTCTGGGTTCCTTGCGCAGTTATAGTATTTCTAATTTTTTTTATCACGTCAGTATAAATGGTATTTGAAATTTCTTGTCTTATTGAAGAAGAACCGTGCCAGATGTGTACGTTGAGTCATACTTCCACACACAGAACAGTTATACTTGTGCCTTGGTTTTGTAGGTTTTATAGTTGCTGGGGACTTAATTAATTAATTGTGTTAACGAAAATTTTCATTTCATTCTTTGTTGTTGTTCTATGCAGTCAGATTGCGTAATAATACTAGTCAGGGCCAACCGTTTACGAAACAGCGTAATCGGACATACAGCCACCAAAATTAAAAATTATTTGCATTATATTTAATTAAGCCCCCATGCACGTGGCGACCCTGCCAGGATCGTCCCTTGGAAATCATCTGATTGTAAAAATAGTAGACAGTAGTATTGTTGTAGTAATTTGTAGTTCAGTAATTGTAGTCTATTTTGCATGTGTAGATTTGGTAATTGGCATTCTTCTAATGGTATTTTTCAAAATATAAATTTGTTGTCTTGTCTACGGGTTTGACAATTTCGTGCAATTATTTCAATTGTTCGTTAATCGTGTTTGAAGGAAACATTTCGTGTAAAAGGTATTGTTGGAGATAAAGAGTCATTGTGTGTAATTTTCGTACAGTGACGAGTTTTGTATGTTTTGTAAATGATTACGTGATCGATGAAAAAGGCAAAAATGATGGATAGTCAGAATGACGAAATTGTTGACATGGCGAACTCGCCAACAGAGGAAAACAGTATCATGAATGATGAAGTGGAAAACAATTTAATAAGTCGGGAAAATAGTCCGGAACCATTTCAAAATTTTTCTCAATCAAAAAGTTTTCAGAATACGAGATTAATGACAGAATATTCTGGAGTAGTATCGAACACAGATAGCTTTACAGCTATGACGAAGGAAACTGGTTTTGCAGGAAATGTTAGGGGCAAAAGGAATTTTGAAACAGTTAACATGGAGCAGTTGATGAGTGCAATATTAAATTTGGGATCTCGGTTAGACTCACAAAAGGGAACAATGGAAACACGGTTAGACTCACTGGTATCACAAATAGGAACAATTAAAACAGAGATAGGAACAATTAAAACCGAGATGGGAACTTTGGGATCTGAATTAAAAACTGATATGGGAACAATGGAAACACGGTTGGACTCACAAATAGGAACAATCAGAACTGAGATGGGAACACTGGAAACACGGCTAGACTCACGAATAGGGACATGTTTCAAAAATATGAAAGATGAATTAAAGAAAGAAATCAGAGAAGAAGAACAACCGATTTTGAATGCTCACAATAATAGATTAATTGCAGTAGAGATTAGACAAAGGGAACAGGATAGAGAACAGGAAGAAAGAGATCGCGTGATAGTACAAAAATTTTCAGAGTTAAAAATACAACGTGCACACGATAAGGAAGAAATATTTGAGAGAATAGAGGAATCCATACCAAACGACAGAATAAATAACCTAACACAACAATATGAACAGTTAACTACCAAATGTGTTAATACTGAAACCCGAGTCGCGACACTTACGGAAGACGAAAATAAACAGAAAGAACAAATAGGTGATTTATCGGAAAGAGTTGAGGAGATTTCAGATAAACTGACAAGTCTTAGTTTAAATGGGGACAGAGATTCAGATGATACAGGACCATTGCCATTTTCAGAAACCGAAGAGTATCAGAACATAAATAAGCATGTTGAAAATCAGGGAAAATTTAAGGAACGCGTGAAAAGGGAATTTGAGGCATTAAAAAAGCAAGTCAAACAAATTGAAGGCGAAATCGTAGGAAAAGACGGCAAAAGAAATTTAGAATCACAGATACCAGAGGGGTTTGAAGAAAGTAATTTGTTTGATGTACGGGATGCAACAAGAGAGCGCCAGGCGCGTGAATTTAACAATAATCGTCATTGGGACTGGGACAGACGCGGTAGGTCTTTGTCGCCACAAGGCGAAAACTTTGACTATAAACACTTTTTGACTGTTCGGAAATTTAAGATCTTTCGTAATTCTAAGAATGACATACATCCATGTTCATGGTTAGATCAATTTATGTTCGCACTTCCACCGAATTGGCCACTAAGACACAAACTGGAAATTATGTGCGGCTATTAAGGTCCTCAGGGGATTCACTACACTAAGTGAATATGTGCCGTAGCGTGCAGAGGGCCCCGAGCTGTAGTGGTGCTATTTCCCTTTTAGTTTTCTGCACCGCTGCCTACTCTTTTACTATTCTTTGCATCTGTCAAAACAACTCTTCGACTATCAATCTATCTAGACAGTAGATGAACAATAACCGGATATGACTATTTTACTTAAAAGTGATTTCGGAAATTACCGTTTGGACTTACTGTATCTTCAGCAGCATTCATTTGTAGCTTAAATGAAATTTTACCTGTTTATCTTCGTGACAATATTACTTCATATGTTGACGATATTCTTATTGATAAACGTTCTTGGAGTGAGCATAACAAAATTTTGGATTCATTATTACGTATCTTTGCAAGAGTTGGCATTACAGTGAACTTAGAAAAATCTGAATTTGGTCGTTCTCAGGTGAAATTTCTCTGTCACATTATTTCTACAGAAGGTATTCTTCCTGATCCAGAGAAATTAGACGCTATTTGTAACTATGCTGTTCCTACCACTAAAGGTGATGTTCGTAGTTTCCTTGGTGTCTGTAATTTTCTTATGGGCGTTGTACCTACAGGAATTTGATTTTAGTATTGTTTACATACAGGGTTCTTCAAATATTGTTGCTGATGCTTTATCACGTGCACCTATGGGTTTGAAACTAAGTGCTGAAGAGGACTGCAAGGAAAACAATTATTGTTTGATGTATATTCAAGGTGTTGCGTTTGAGAACTTTATTTCGTCTTCGCTCCAGGACGTCGCTAAGGAGCAAAATCAGGATCCAATCTGGAAGGACATTGAGGAGAAGTGGAGGAGAAAGGAAAGCGTAGCGATTAGACAGCATTATTCAGTTCGCAATGACATTCTTTTTAAACGAAAATCGGTCGACAACTCTGTTTGGTTAGTTTGTATTCCTGATGAGTGGGTTAATAAGCTGATTTGGTATACGCATTTCAGTTATGCACACTTTGGTCCCAGAAAATGCTTTCATAAATTACAGGAAAATTGCTACTTCAGTAATATGGAAAAACGTATTCGATCTGTTCTGGCCAAATGCAAATTATGTCAAAAGGCTAAGCCACCAACAATTTCTCACAGAGCACCGTTGTTTCCTATCAATCCAGCGAAATTAAAGGACATGGCTGCAGTCGATTTGTTCGGTCCAGTGGTTCGTTCTACTAATGGTTTTGCGTACATTTTCGTAGCAGTGGAGTTGACATCAAAATATGTGTGTTTTACACCATTACGCAAAGCTACAGCTCATTCAGTATCTAATGCTTTCATTAACCATTTTCTTAAAGAAGTTGGTCATGTTGATAACGTTATATCAGATAATGGATCACAGTTTCGCTCTAAAATTTGGCTTCGTACTCTACGGCGTCGTAAAATTAAACCAATTTTCATTTCACTTTTTCACCCTCAATCTAACGCTTCAGAGAGATGGATGAAGGAAATCAATAAATCGTGTCGTCTTTATTGTCATCAGAATCACAGAACTTGGGATCAGTATCTTCATATTTTTCAAAACATTCTGAATGAACTTCCTAATGACTCAACTTCTTTACCGCCTACACTGATATTAAAAAACAAAGCACCGACAAATCGCATATCTGAAATCGTTCTTTTTCCGCCTTCACGGAAACTGCGGCATTCTGAAGTTGTGAACATGGCTCTGCAAAATATTGCATCTGCGGCTGCTAGAAGAGAGAAATCAGCTAAGCATCGTGGGCGTTTAAAAATCTTGTCAGTTGGTCAGAAGGTGTTAATTAAGTCTCATCGTTTGTCTCACAAAGGAAAAGGCTTGTGTCGCAAATTTTTTCTGCTTTATACCGGTCCATATAGAATTCGCAAAATTATTCATGATAACACTGTTGAAGTAGAAACTCTTAAATCACGACGCTCTAAGGGAATACATCATATATCTAACGTTAAAATTTTTGTGGAATGACGTACTTTTGAGAAACTAACAGTTATACGTAAACATGCAGAGAGTACAAGGATACCGCGCTGTGTTTTGGCGGTGGCACATACTCAAAGCAACAGTCAAGTCTGCGCGCCGCACAAGGCAGTCGTTGACCGCGAACAATCACTTCCCACGTCACGCGCCTACAGCTGATCGAGCGCTCAGTGCGAATGCACTGACAGCCGTAAACAAATACACAGTCTAAATTCTCCGAATAAATCTAGTATAAAGCTATAGTGACTTGATAAATTATGTTATTAACGTTCAGTACTTTTCAGGATACGGTTGTATAACATATTTAAGAGCTTAAGGTACATTCTGTGTGTCTCCCACGTTAAGACGACTTGCTATCGAGAAAATTTCAGGAAGAATGTCATTTCGAAGAAGAAACTAATAAACTAAAAAAAGGTAACTATTAATTGAGTTCATTTTTCAGGTAACATATTTCCACTTAGGTACGTACTTTAGACGTAATTTGCTGCTCGCAATTACGTGATTCAGACTTTGTGCTAAATTTCATGTTCTATGAATTTACGTGTGAAGCGACGTGCTTGCGTACGTTAACTGATTTTGACAATGATTATTAATGAACAGGGTCGTTATTTGTATATATTATGCATCGCTTGGCTGCACTGCTTTTTCACTGATGTCATATTTTTTTAATTATGTGCCTGCTGTGCTTATTTATTTAAATTATAATTGTAACCTGATTAATTGTGCTGACTGTGATTATGTATGTAAGTTATACTTTGTGATTTATCTGCTTGCGCCTTCATGTTTACTTATTAAGATGACATATGAACATTTATTTGCTTATGCTGATATGATGCTAATGACCTGTTTATTACGTAAGATAACATATTTGCTGCTTTGCTTATGGATTGCATATTTACACATTTCTGTTTTGTCGTCACAGCTACTCTTTAATTTGGTATATAGAAATGCTGATATACTGTTAATGAACATAGAGTTTAGGTCACACTATTGTATTAATTATAGATTATTCGCTTGGCAGAGCCTCGCTGTAAGAATTGTGCTGCATCCACTTGTTGACATTCTGTTCTCTACTGGTATATTTACTCGCTTTTGCTTGCTTTGCTTACGCTCAGTGCCTTATATTTCTAAGATAGGAAAATGAACTGCTATAATTCGACATAAACGACATTAGTACAAGAAACTTCATAGAAGTCACATGAGCTGGAGGTTTTATGAAAGCTGTATAAAAGTATGCTAATAGAAAGGAAGCTAACGACACGACATGCCAAAACTAGGTTTAGACGATTGACAGTTATTACACTGCATTTTTCGTGAGCAATTGAAATAGGAAGTGACACTTGACACCAGAAATACTCCACATGTTTGCTTCTGTTTGCCATAATTCTTGAAGTGGTGTACACACTGTGAAATATTATGATCATTCACACTCTGTAATCGTACTTAATTACTGAGAGTTATTCGAACTAAAGACTGTTAGAGGTCATGTATGCATTTCTTTTGTTTATAATTCATAATGAGTAGAAGATTTGGCTCAGATGGATTACACAGAGGTTGTGTGTTGACAATGTGTCTTCGGATTGTATGGGATGATGAGGTTTGCATTAGGATTTTATCTGTACTTGTTCGAGGAGACTGACTAGAGGAAAGAGTTGTTATGGAAGTGAAATGATATTGGCGATAAGGTTTATATGTGTCGACGTATTGAAGAGATATTATTGAGGTATTGAGATCATATGAAGTTGATGATTATTGGAGTTTTGGTGGACAAGAGGAAGGTAAATGATATTGATGATAAGTTTTATATGTATCGACGTAAGAGGTATTATTGAAGTATTGAGATTATGTGATGCTGATGATTATTGGAGTTCTGGTGTATAAGAGGTAAAGTAAGTGAGGTGCATATTTTTTTTGTTGGTCTGTATGGAACAAGGAGGATGAAGATAGCAGACTAGAACACTAAAGTGGAAGGAAGATTGTCTACACACACTTCGTTAAATCAATAAGCAGTACATACTTTTTTTTGAAGAGAGGAAGTATTTGCATATCTTGGCACACTGACAGTTGTTCAGCAACGGTACATTTGATTTGGCTTGGCAAACATTGGTCTTGACATGATGACTATAACGTTGACTTAACTATTATTGACTGTTATACATTGCTGCCACTCCTACTTGATACACATGTCGAACATCAAATCTTGGACAGAGTTACATTTACACAGTTAACACTATTCAATTACACAGTAGTACTCAATGGGGATGAAAGATGAGTGAGTGTGTTTTGTGTGTTTTCCTTTCCTAATCCCAAATAATTAGTCCCAACATATTTCCTAAATATTATTTTATTTGTTGTAGTAGCTTGCACTGACACCCATAAATATTATAGGTTTACTGATATTTGAGTATTTGTAATAGTTAATATGACAATTATCTGATATCATTTGTGTGTTTATTAGAATTTATATGTTTAGTGTGTAAAAACATTTGTATGTGTATTCAAACTATTGTTCATGCTTGAACTGCCTGATTAGTGATGGTGAATATTATGAACTGTTACCTGCACTTTTTCAACATAATGGGTGCCACTTAGAAATGTTTAAATTCTGCTGATGAACTGTGTGATTAGTGATAGTGGATATTATAGACTGTTACCTGCGCTTTTTCAACATAATGGGTGCCACTTAGAAATGATTAATTTCTGCTGATGAACTGTGTGATTAGGATAGTGAATATTATGGACTGTTACTTGTACTTTTTCTACATGATTGGTGCCACTAGGACATGTTTAATTTCTGCTTATAAACTCTGATGAACAGTGTGATTAGTGATAGTGAATATCATGGACTGCTCTCTGGACCTGCTCATCATTGCTAGGTGCAACTGATGGACTGCTTCTACTGAAATGAAGTCACATGTTGGTATTTGCACCTGTTGACCATTGCTGGGTGCTACTGCTGGAACTATCAACTACTTGCTTTTTTTGAATCATGGAAAGCATGTTATGTGAACATTTGTATAAACTGATTTTTTGTGTATTGTGTGAACTATTATGTAAAGTCACGTGTATGAAAGAATTTGTATTGCTTACTGTATTTTATATATTAGGTTATTGAAAGGTCAGTGCAAAGCCAAAATTTTAACTAATTATGTGATATTTAGGTATTAATATTATCTTTTATTTTTGTCTGTATTTTTGTGGACGAATTTGGTGGTATTTTCACCACCAATGCTGGCAAAAATACCATCAAATTCTGGCCCTGGAGGAGGGGCATATGAAAGATGGCTACACTGAGCCACAGCGCCAGAGATTGCGCCAAAGAGTATTATTCAGCCGCCTCCACTGGCAGTGCTTGGGGAGAACTCGTAGTAGTCAGTGCTTGTTGAGATGTGCTAGTGAAAAGTGCTTGGGGAGAACTCGTAGTAGTCAGTGCTTGTTGAGATGTGCTAGTGAAAAGTGCTTGCTGAGATGTCGTAGTGAAGAGTGCTTGTCGAGATGTGGCAGTAGTCAGTTCTTGTTGAGATGTGGTAGTAGCGAGTCGGTGCGGAGATATTGTAATGATTAGAGTGCTTTTCATCATATAAACGAAGGTAAAAAAAAAAAATTTCTTTTCTCTCTCATTATTTCAGTGTCCTGAATAATGCGTCATTACAGGTTCAGTCAACAAAGCATCTGGCGTGTGTTCTTGTATTAGAGTGTAATTCTGGGTTTCTTGCGCAATTATAGTATTTCTAATTTTTTTATCACGTCAGTATAAATGGTATTTGAAATTTCTTGTCTTATTGAAGAAGAACCGTGCCAGATGTGTACGTTGAGTCATACTTCCACACACAGAACAGTTATACTTGTGCCTTGGTTTTGTAGGTTTTATAGTTGCTGGGGACTTAATTAATTAATTGTGTTAACGAAAATTTTCATTTCATTCTTTGTTGTTGTTCTATGCAGTCAGATTGCGTAATAATACTAGTCAGGGCCAACCGTTTACGAAACAGCGTAATCGGACATACAGCCACCAAAATTAAAAATTATTTGCATTATATTTAATTAAGCCCCCATGCAAGCGCTCAGAGCCATTTGAACCATTTTTTTGTTTCTTTTTTTATTTACTCGTTTACAGAGACTTCCTTTCATTGCTACAGAAATGAAACAAGGATAGTATTCTTACTTATTCCGTAGTGATGGAAACTGAAGAAGTCAACTGTGAAATATTTTGTTGTGGAGAATAAAACTTATTCTCTTACTACTTTTCTTCAACTCGGTTGTGTTTATTTTTTTTAATTTATTTGTAACTAGGATCCCAGTTCATGTATTTTTAATAATATAAAGAAGAAGTCCGTGTGGTACGCAAAGTGGCAATTTAACCTAAACAACAAAAAGTTTGAGGCCATCCACATGAATGCAAAAATCCGTTGAATTTCAGGAACACAATAGAACACATAAATTTAAAGGTTGTCGAGACAACTAAATACCAAGGGATTACAATTACGAACAAATCAAACTGGACAATAAATTTGTATTATTTCCGTCTAGTCGCAGCTTGTGATCTGGAAACATCACAGAGAAAATATTATGGGAAAGGTGGAAAAGGATTGCGTTTTATTGGCAAAACACTTGTAAGATTTGTTCTAAAGAGACTCCCTATACTACGCTTTTCCGTCGTCTTATGAAGCACTGAGAAGCGGTATGGGATTCGTGTTAGATAGGACCGACAGAGGACATCGAAAATGTTCAAATAATGGCAGCTCGTTTTGTATTATCAGGGAAAATGGAAGAGTGTATGACCGATATGACACACGAATAGAGGTGAGAATCATTGCCGGCCGAGGTGGCCGAGCGGTTCTAGGTGCTACAGTCTGGAACCGCGCGACCGCTACGGTCGCAGGTTCGAATCCTGCCTCGGGCATGGATGTGTGCGATATCCTTAGGTTAGTTAGGTTTAAGTAGTTCTACGTTCTGGGGGACTGATGTCCTCAGAAGTTAAGTCCCATAGTGCTCAGAGCCCTTTGAACCATTTTGAGAATCATTAAAACAACGCGGATTTTCGTTCCCGAAATTTATATCACGAATTACCTCCTCCGAATACCAAAATGCTCTGCTGGCCCCGACGCGCGTAGGATAAACGGCCGTAGCAGTAAAATAAAAGAAGTCTGAGTTCGCACGGGAATAAATATTTAGATGTTCATTTTTGCCACATGCTAGCCGCTATTGGAACGGTCGCGAAATGTGCGAAAGCGGTTGTATGAACTCTTTAGTCTCAATTGCAGAGTAGTCATATAGACGTAGACGTGATATACTGCCTCACTTATATCCTCTAGTGTGACAACTGTAAACGTCATATAGCTACTACACTACAGGATGTTGGCTTACATTAGCAGAATACACTTGCGATGCTAGGTTATATCGCATCAACAACACTGCCTGAAGGTGAAGCCGTATGAACTCCAAAATTAATTTTAAATGAAATTTCATTTTATTTTATTTATTTATTCCGTTTCATTGTAAGCTGTTACCTATAATTTAAACACGGGCTGTATTGAATCTTATGCCCTACAGTATATATGCATTACAGAGTACATTTCATCCCACACAATACTACCTCCCATCACCACAACTAATATTAATAGTAACATTAATTATTATTATTATTATTTTAAACAATTACTTTGAATAAATAATTCAGATACTACCAAATCTATATCTACTACTACTATTATAATTTAATTTTTTTATCTGTCACGTTTACAGTGCACTCCATCGCTCGCCGGTATATAGGCATGGTCCGCAGCTCGTGGTCGTGCGGTAGCATTCACGCTTCCCGCGCCCGGGTTCCCGGGTTCGATTCCCGGCGGGGTCAGGGATTTTCTCTGCCTCGTGATGACTGGGTGTTGTGTGATGTCCTTAGTTAGGTTTAAGTCGTTCTAAGTTCTAGGGGACTGATGACCACAGCTGTTAAGTCCCATAGTGCTCAGAGCCATTTGAACCATATATAGGCATGCCCTGCAGGGCCCTCATGCGCTTGCAGACTGTTGTGGTTGCACCTGGTTCCTCCATCATTTGTTGGCTCCCCGTAATGGTTCCCCTGTTCCAAGGGAGCATCATTGCTGCTAGAACGGGTTGCAGCCACACGCCGATCCACGTCACGCGGGTTCTGGTGCCCTGGGTGACGAGACACGACCCACGGCTAAGTTCCTCTCTGGTTTTGGTACTGTGGCAGCGCATTCGGTGTTGGAATCTCTTCTGAAGCAAATGTTGACATCAGCTGCGTTGCTTCTCCATTGAAACGCCCTGCTAAACTCACAGGACATGCAGGTAGTTGGAATTGTGGAAAGGGGCCAAAATGAGCGGCTGTCAGTTACACTCGAACACATATAACATTATTTATTTGACCAAACATTACAGTACAAATTCTTGAAAATAGTTATCGGCTGAATACGCCACACTGTCTTATGCCTTAAGGGCACAACCACTTTAATTTAAAAAAATCGCTAAAAGCCATTAACTCAAAATCAGACGCCAAATAGAATATATATAGAGGGCAGAAGGTCTCAAGTTAAATAAGTTCTACAATTTGGCGGAAGGCCCAAAATCTAACACTTGAAAAGCAACAACCTTAATTTAAAGACACATGAAGGCCCATGATTTAAGACTCAAGGTTAAATTAAATTAAAAAAAAACAAGGCAGAAGGCCTTATCTTCAATTAGGTTGAATGTCCCAAACAGTCCGATGCTCGAAAGACAAAGATCATTAATTTAAAAACAGCTGAAGGCCCAATGACTTAAAACTCAAGATAAAATAAATTTAAGCAACAAAGCCTTATCTTAAATTCGGCTGAAGGCCCCAAACAATCTAATACTTGACAAGCAAGGAACTTTAATTTTAAAACGGCTGAAGGCCCATGCCTTAAAAAATAACTAAAATAACTTTAGTAGGCAGAAGGCCCAAGGCTTTATCTATAAAACATATTTTAATCAGGGTGAAGGCCTAAACAATCTAATACTTGACAAGCAAGGAATTTTAATTTTAAAGCGGCTTAAGGCCCATGACTTAAAACACCACTAAAAACGATTCAACTTTAATTCAAAACCATCGGCTATGAGCCATACAAATACACACAACAAAAAATAAGAAAAGGCAGTGCAGCTAACGGCGCTCAGAAGTTCGTGGGTCGGCCAGCACTTGAAACACTAACGTTCACTTAGGTGAGACAGGCAGTCGGCACAACCATTCTCGATCCGACGACAACCCAACCAACAGACAGTCAACTACCCTCCGACAGGGTAACTTGTGCTCCACTCCACCGGCACACAATTGGGCGTTCAATGTAAAACGTAAAGGCATGGACGCCCACAACCAATCATACATTAAGCTGTCAAACTACACATTGTGCTGGACAGCGACAACATGGTGAGGAAAGGACACTACCTGAATGTACGTTAACGGTCAGGGCAGATACCCAGAACGTTAACGGCCACAAGGCAGAAAATTTCACTGGTGCACTTCAATTGAAAATAACTAAATACAGTTAGACTCCACCGGACAGTGGCTACACCTTCGCAAACTCGAACATACACATTGTTGCTCGCGGGAATGTCCCAACAGCCAACTACGAGAACCAGACGGCACAACGTGAACAGTCTTGACATGCTGATAAATTAAATCCAAACTCAACTTTCGTATCCAGGGTCGGTGAGCGACGGAGCTCGTAGCAATGGGAACAGCCTCACACACTCCGACACTGCGTAGAGACCACCAGCGGGCCCAGCCAAACAACACCCTGCGAAGAATTCCTCGCTGCTCCACGCCAACTGACCGACTGCCACACATCAGCACGGAGACTGTTGTATCCTAGGCAGTACTGCCACCCGAGCCCGCTGCCAAAAGGTTGGCAGCATCAAAGTTCGGACGCCGTCCGCATAAGCAGCGCCAGCGAGAGAGGAAATCGCCGCAAGTCTGCGCGCGCCACCGCTGGCTTCTGGCTTCTTAAGCGCTGGAGTCGCGAGCGCTAGGACAGTTCTGTATTCGCCGCTCAGTTGTATACTCGCCACCGAATTGTGTACTTGCTAGTCAGTTGTGTGTTCATCGCAGCAGAGTTGTTCTTTGTCGTCAGCCGACGCTGACCTAGCCGCTCCGACTCGAACTAGACAGATTTCTGTAGACACCGAGTTCACTAATGTGTTTCTGTATCTTCATGAATAAAGATAAGTACCGACTTTTATTTAATCTGAGTGTTTGGGCTTTCATCTTTCTGTTCACTGTTCCAGCGGACCGGTCGGCCCGCTATTAAAAGTGTGGCGGTGACTTCGTAAGCCATTTCTACAGCCAAGTGTTTGTCGCTACGAACACCGCCACAAAACTGGCAACGAGGTCTTCTGAACTCGTGTGCAGGGCTGGTTCACCTTGTTCTTGTTATACTAATTATAGCGATAAACTTTTGGGGGCTGGTTTAATTTGTGTTCACTATGTCTGCCGAATTACAACAGTTGATCTTGTTACAGAGTCAGCAAATACAAAGTCTGGTGGAAGCAATCGCCAAACAAGCGGCTAATCCTCCAACACAAAAGGAACAAGCACAGGCAGCACCACAGTTCCGGGCTTTTGATCAATCCAGAGAAGAATGGCGAGAATATTTCGCGCAGTTGCAGGCGCACATGACAGTCTACAAAATCACAGGTACTGAGCGGCAGCTTTATTTAAATTCCACTGCAGGCGTGGAAATCTATCGACTACTTTGTAAGTTGTTTCCGGAATCCCAGCCAGAAGCTTTAGACTATGACGTTGTTGTTAACAAGCTTGCTGAGTATTTCGAGTCGCGAGTTCATGTGGCAGCAGCCAGATTCAAGTTCTTCAGATTAAAGAAACTGCCACATCAATCTAATAAACAGTGGTTAACAGATTTACGGGGCCTCACCCGTCAGTGCCGGTTTAATTGTGTGTGTGTGGAGCTTCCTACAGTGATGTCATGTTACGAGACGCTATTACTCAAAACATTGCAGATTCTCGTATTCGTGCTGCTATCTTAAAGTTGCCTGACCCGTCATTAGAGACTGTGATGAACATCATTGAAGCCCAAGATACTTTTGACTATGCTGAGTGTGAGTTAGATCAGCCATGTATTTCTCAAATTGCCTGTGCTAAGCAAGTTACGTCACGCCCGCGGCCCCACCGGCAGAGTCAGACTGTAAACACTAGCCGGCCGCGTCATGTTAAACACATTCGTCAGCCGCGTGTGCAAAATAATAGAGTTAAGTCTTGCCCTAAGTGTGTTCTTGCTCATCCTCGTGAACGTTGCCCGTTAAGAAACGCGGTTTGTCACTTTTGTCAAAGGAAGGGACACATCCAGACCGTTTGTTTGCGTAAACGCAAGAACAATTCTAGTGCTGCCCAGCCCATGGATATTCATGTTCTTCAAAGCCAGCCCGCCCAGAAGGTCGCGTTTAAAGACTCTTCCACGGTTCGTGTGGGTAATAAACTTGTTCGCAATAAGCCACCCACCCAGCCCTCTGCTATGCGACCCAAGCGTAATTCAAACGCTGTGAAAAGTGATGTACAGACTGCAAGTGACGCGGGAGTTGTTGTTCCACCCGCCCAACCCACGAGTTGTCGTAAGCAGCGAACACGCGCTAAACGCGCTGATTTTGTGTCTTCCGCCTCCACTGCACCGATCCAGAGACTGTGTAATAAACTATTTGTGAAGCTACGCATCCAGGATAAGACCTTCAATTTTCAATTAGACACTGGTGCGTCTGTGACTCTCATAAATAGTGCTACGTATGCGGCTATCGGCCGCCCTAAACTTTCAGCGGCAAAACATTCTTTGGCTATTTATAGTGGAGAACAAATTCCTGTGTTAGGTGTATGTAGCGTGCCAGCCACATTCCGTGGCAATACAAAAACAGTTTCATTCACAGTGCTCCGCGCTACAGACAGTGTAAACATTTTCGGATTAGACTGTTTTGACTTGTTTGGCCTGTCTATCCAAGACAATGTGTTGCAAATTAATTCTGTTGTTGTTTCTCAAGACAGCATAACCGCTTTGTGTAAACGATACAGTGACATATTTAAAGACGAACTATGTTGTGCTGCGAACTTTGCCGCTCATATTACGTTAAAAGATCATGCTCAGCCTCGATTTTGTCGTGCTCGTCCAGTGCCTCACGCCCTCCGGGCACCTGTAGAAGATGAACTTCGTCGTTGGCAAAACAACGGTGTTATTCAACCCGTTTCAGCGAGCCAGTGGGCTTCTCCCTTAGTTATTATAAAGAAACCGTCTGGCAAGTTACGTTTGTGTGCTGATTTTAAGTCGACAGTTAATCCTCAGACTGTCATTGATTCTTTTCCTTTGCCTAGACCGGACGAGCTGATGGATAAGTTAGGGGAAGCTCGTTTCTTTTCCAAAATTGAGCTCCGTGAAGCATATTTGCAATTGCCCCTCGACGAGCAATCACAACAGTGTTTTGTCATAAACACGTCGTTGGGGTTGTTCCGTTTTCTGCGTTTGCCTTTTGGTTGTGCGTCAGCTCCAGCTGTTTTTCAGCGTTTTTTGTCACAACTTCTGACTAATGTGCCATCGTGTTGCAACTATTTAGACGATATTGTTGTGTCCGGTCGGACGCCTGCTGAACATTTCCGTAATTTGGAGTGTTTGTTTAAAGTGTTGTCTCAGGCAGGCCTACGTTGCAACATCGATAAATGTTCATTTTTCCTTACGGAGATGGAGTTTCTGGGACATGTTATTAATGCTCAAGGCATTCATCCCTCCCAGTCACATTTAGCAGCTATTCGTGATTTGCCCGCCCCTCGCAATCTGCATGAATTGCAAGCAGTTCTTGGCAAATTGACGTATTATATTAGGTTTATACCTAATGCATCACAGATTGCTGCACCGTTGCATCGTCTCCGCCGTAAGAATGTTCCGTTTGTGTGGTCAGCTGATTGCCAATCAGCCTTTCAGCAGCTTCAAGAGGCTTTACTGAATGATCGTTGTCTGGTCCATTACGACCCTAACAAGCCTCTGGTGTTAGCTTGTGATGCCTCTTCTTTCGGCCTCGGTGCTGTGTTGTCTCACCGAGTCGTTAACACCGAACGTCCTATTGCGTTCGCATCTAAATTACTAAACAAAGCTCAGTGTAATTATAGCCAATTGGACAAGGAAGCGTTGGCTATTGTGTTCGGTGTCACAAAATTCCATCACTACAGATCACAAGCCACTGACGTCACTGTTTCATCCGTCTAAACCAGTTCCTCAGCGGACAGCTCAGAGACTACAACGTTGGGCTCTTTTGTTATCACAATACCAGTATGAGATACTGTATCGCCCTACAGCTCAGCATGCAAACGCTGACGCGCTTTCTAGATTGCCGATTGCTGCGGATGATGTCTTCGATTCCTCTGAAGACTCTTGCCATCAGATTGACGCCGATGAGCATCAATCCCTCCGGGATTTTCCGATTGATTATCGTCAGGTGGCACGTGAGACAGCTACGGATCCTCATCTGAGTTTACTATTACGTTTTGTTCAACGTGGTTGGCCGTCCAAGGCAAAGGACATATCGGATCCTGTGGTTCGTCGCTATTATCCGCAACGTCATCTGTTGTCTGTTTCGCACGGAGTTTTGCTGTTACGCACCGAGAATGACCAGCTTCGTGTAGTGGTTCCCCAAGTACTCCAATCCAAGGTCCTCGACTTGTTGCATCAAGGTCATTGGGGAGTGGTCCGCACCAAGCAGCTTGCCCGCCGTCATTGTACATGGATCGGCATTGATAAGCAGATTACGCAGATGTCTACAGATTGTTCGACGTGTGCCGAACACCAAGCTGCTCCACCTCAACGCTATTTTGAGTGGGCACGCCCTGCCGGTCCCTGGCAGCGAGTACATATTGATTTCGCTGGTCCATATTGGAATTCTCGTTGGCTCATCGTGATAGATGCATTTAGTAATTTTCCGTTTGTTGTGCCCATGCAGTCTACAACGTCTGCACAAACTATACAGGCGTTGACTTCAATTTTTTGTATTGAGGGTCTTCCAGAAGTTTTAGTGTCTGACAATGGTCCACAATTTACCTCTGCTGAATTTGAAAGTTTTTGTTCTGCCAATGGCATTCGCCATGTTCTTACTCCGCCGTTCCACCCTCAATCGAATGGTGCAGCGGAACGTTTTGTACGCACATTCAAGGATCATATGGACCGCCTTCGTGCTACGCACTCTCGTCAGCAGGCCCTCATCACGTTCCTGTCGTCGTACCGGACCACGCCACGCGACGGCCCTTCGCCTGCGGAGCTTCTCCACGGCCGTCGTCATCGCACCCTACTACGGTTGTTGCACCCTCCGGATCGACCCGCCGCTTCTGAGCATCGCACGCGTTTTCAGCGCGACGACGCCGTTTTTTTCAGAGTCTATCACGGTCGCCGTCGTTGGGAACGTGGTACCGTGATAAGTGTCCAGGGTCGCGGTTTTTATACTGTTCAAGGTGCTACTGGGGTGCACAGGAGGCATCAGAACCAGTTGCGCCGCGCTGGCCGCCTGGATTCTGCCGCTCGTTCTTTGTCCACAGATTTGGTCCGCGGCGGGTTCCAGCCGCGCCTTCCGACTTCGCTGCCGCCCCCAGGGCAGCAGCAGCAGCAGCAGCCGTCGCCGCTACCACGCCAACAGCCCGTCCCGTTGATGCCTCCCGCGCAGCTTCCTCCGGGAGCGCCCCAGGTGGTCGCTCCGGCGCCTGCGGTCCCTCTTCAGTCGCCACCGCCTTCGGAGCTGATGGACGTCGACCCCTCAACCGGGCCGCCTTCCCAAGCGGTGGCTGTGCAGCCTGTCCTGCAGCCGCTTTCCTTGGGCACCCCCAAGGAGTCTGACACCGCAGCGCCTTGTCCGGCGCCCACTCAGCAGCCGTCGACGCAGCGTCAGGAGACGCTGCCTCTCTTCGTGGGTCCCGACGCCCCGTCGCGTCCAGTACCAGAAGCTGCGCCCGTGGTCACAGGCGTGCACCCTGACCTCGGTTTTCAGTCGGTGTTTCCCGGGGCCCCGCGCAGCCAATGCTGGGGTGCGGACCGGGGACTGCCACCGACAACAGTCTCCGCCCCGGTCTCTTCTGCTACGCCTGCGGCCGGACCCCTCCCCCGCCGTCGACGCTCGCCACGTCATTATTCAACGACGGTGCGGCGATTTGGGGGGGAGGAGTGTTGTATCCTAGCCAGTACTGCCACCCGAGCCCGCTGCCAAAAGGTTGGCAGCATCAAAGTTCGGACGCCGTCCGCATAAGCAGCGCCAGCGAGAGAGGAAATCGCCGCAAGTCTGCGCGCGCCACCGCTGGCTTCTGGCTTCTTAAGCGCTGGAGTCGCGAGCGCTAGGACAGTTCTGTATTCGCCGCTCAGTTGTATACTCGCCACCGAATTGTGTACTTGCTAGTCAGTTGTGTGTTCATCGCAGCAGAGTTGTTCTTTGTCGTCAGCCGACGCTGACCTAGCCGCTCCGACTCGAACTAGACAGATTTCTGTAGACACCGAGTTCACTACTGTGTTTCTGTATCTTCATGAATAAAGATAAGTACCGACTTTTATTTAATCTGAGTGTTTGGGCTTTCATCTTTCTGTTCACTGTTCCAGCGGACCGGTCGGCCCGCTATTAAAAGTGTGGCGGTGACTTCGTAAGCCATTTCTACAGCCAAGTGTTTGTCGCTACGAACACCGCCACAAAAGAGACAACACTAAAATATCTGAGCAGTCGACATCACAAGCTACACACAGTTCACGAACACTATAACGAAGAACCCAAACCCATGCTAAAAGCAGTGACTGAGCAATGATACGGCCAAACCACGAGTCGAGACACACACCGCCAACCCATAAGCGAGCGGCGAGCAAATACACGTCGCCCGGTCAGACGACCAACCAACGATCAACCAAGACCGTCCCCAGTTCAAGTCATGTGTGCTGTGCAAGCCTCACTACTGCTCCAACCCGACCGACTTCCGCCGCGTCCCAACTCTACGACTGCCAGGTCCAAATTGCCCTGCGGCGCATTCCAACTCGCTGCACGACAGATGTCAACGGGAAAGTGAAAGCAGTCAGAAAAGATAATACGGCAGGGCTATATCGATAAGCGCTCCTGCTGATAAACGCTCCTGCTGCCGCTCACAGGCAGGCAAAGCAGCAACTCAGTGACAACAGAAATTGAAACTAACATAACGAGGTGGCAGTATGGTAAAAAAAAGGATGTCAAATAAGAGATGGCGCGAACACGAGCCACGCACGGTTGCTAAAACCTCTCGTAGTGCAGTAGACGGGGGTTGTTTCATAACACAGTGCGCTACCCAAGCTTTTCCTGAAAGAGCGTCAGCAATGTTGTCCAAGATCTCTCATTCTGTTTCGCAATGCAGTATCTCCTTGACACCGAGTCTTATCTGTCGATTCAGTTCCTGCCGATCAGTACCAGCAGACTCGACAGACAGCGAATATCCCCAGATGGTATGTTCTGGCATATGCTTTTCATCACAGTCACACTCAGCATTTTATATTCTACCAGTTCGGTGGCAGTAGGCGGCGTAGGGCCCAGAATCTCTCACGAAATGTGTAAGGCCTATTGAGGGATGCAGGTTTTATACTTGGCAGAAAACCATAGGTACGCCTCGTTGTTTGGGCATTATCCCATTGTTTCTGACATAGGTGGAGCATCTGATTCTGAATTTGCTAATTGTTTGTGGCCGGTATTCCTGTTAAGTTCAGAATTACACGATATTGTTTTTTCTTCAGCCAATACATTCACCCTTTATCCTATCTGGAGACCGAGTGGACACATTCCAAGTATTACTTCCAACACCTCAATTGACACAATGCCGAAATCTCCCTTCATCCGAAGAAGTATTCCAAGTTGTACCCTGTTAACTATCCATGCCGGCTTACGAGCAGAAGTGTGTGGGCCCAAGCAATCGCACAGTAACCCTTGATCGCAGTTAGTGCTATGATACGTTCTTATTGTTTGCATTGGCAGCTTATAATCGTCACTGGCGAGACTAATAATTTTGTTCATCATGTTCCTGGCTCACTTCCTTATTGCCTCAATATATGCACTATGATTTTGTCGTTATCCCAAGAAGACGCTTACGTATCTGGTGACGAACTTTCTCCTAATTTCACGATCGACCCTCTCAAAAGG
This sequence comes from Schistocerca piceifrons, assembly GCF_021461385.2. Classification (NCBI taxonomy): domain Eukaryota; kingdom Metazoa; phylum Arthropoda; class Insecta; order Orthoptera; family Acrididae; genus Schistocerca; species Schistocerca piceifrons. Next base: position 177,586,037 of record NC_060141.1, on the reverse strand, counting down.
TTCCCTTTTAACAGCACGTATGTGGTCTTTTCTGACGCAACAGACAATATGACTACTTGGCACCACTGACGTAATTGTTGACGGAGTGTATTACATCGATCTACCTGGTTGATTCTGGATCTTACCTTCACAAGAAACATTAGATTGTCGGCATACGCTTCTACTCCTACGACCTCTTCTTTATCCTGCTGCTTTCCTAATTCCGGGTCGAATACCAGATTCCAGAAATCTTGGCCACTTGTGGATCCCTATGGGCAGCCTTCTGAAATTTCGTTTGTCAGGATCTCTCCTGGGCACGACATAGTCACTGCTCTATTTTCACAATAGCTCTTAAAGTAGTTGTCAACGCTCATCGGCAGTCGGGGTCCACCAGGTGATCAAAAAGTATCGAGGAATCGAGAAAGCGAATCGGTATTTAGTACTTTGGAGCGAGCGGGGTCCTTGTCTTCACCAGTTTCCAGATTATCACATTTGCTTTCCTTCCTGCAATAAACGAGCGTTGTAGAGTTGGCATACCTGTAGAGTTATGGGCGATTGCATTTCTTGCAAAACTTGAGCAGAGTTGGCTTAAATATAAAGTTATGTGCAATTGCATTTCTTGCGTGGTCGTGCGGTAGCGTTCTCGCTTCCCACGCCCGGGTTCCCGGGTTCGATTCCCGGCGGGGTCAGGGATTTTCTCTGCCTCGTGATGGCTGGGTGTTGTGTGATGTCCTTAGGTTAGTTAGGTTTAAGTAGTTCTAAGTTCTAGGGGACTGAGGACCATAGATGTTAAGTCCCATAGGGCTCAGAGCCATTTGAACCATTTTTTTGCATTTCTTGTAGGACTTCAGCAGGAATGCCGTCAGGACCATGTGATTCATTCCTTTTCAGTTGCAGGATTTCTTTTCTGATCTCCTCTTCCGAAAATGGACAGACTGTACCATTCCCGCAGGATCCTTCCCTTCCTTCAATCCGCAGTTCTCTCTGTTCATCCAAAACGTCATCTGCAGTATCCTTTGGAAAGAGAATATCCACCAGTAACTGTGCAGATTGCAGCCAGTTTTCTGTAGTGCTGCCGTCTGGTTGTTTTACAGTTGGTAAAACAGTCAGAGATTTTATCTTTTGATACACGATTTTACACAACGTAGCCCATGGATGAAGATGTAAGTTACGTGCCACGAATCGGTTCCGGCTTTCTGTTCTTGCCTGCCGCAGGCGGTCTTTAAATTGCTGCTTGACGTGTCTGTATATGTCCAGCCTGCGAGCTCTTTCTTCCTCATTGTGGGCCTTTATGGTTGTATCTTCTTGCCCTACTGAGTAGTGCTGTCGGTCTATGGGAACCTTCATTCCGCAGTAGTTGTGAACTTCATCCCGGTTGCCTTTTGACTCGTATTGCGCATTTCATGGTCGTTTATACGAAGTGACGAGTGGTAGAAAAGTACGAGGGTGAGTCAAATGAAAACCTTAAATTTTTTTAAATATTGTTTATTGTGCAGAAGTAGTACAAAGCTGTATCACTTTTCAACACAATTTCTCCCACGCTCAATGAAAGTCCTGCAGCGCTTACAAAGTGCATAAATTCCTTTAGAAAAAAAATCTTTTGGTAGTCCGCGCAACCACTCATGCCCCGTGTGGCGTAACTCTTCATCAGAACGGAACTTCTCTCCTTCCATTGCGTCTTTGAGTGGTCCAGACATATGGAAATCACCAAGTGATTGGCGCCATTCCTTGTTCTCTCTCTTCGTGGAAGTGAACCCAGGTTTCGTGCCCAGTAACGATTCTTGCAAGGAAGCCATCACCTTCTCGTTCAAAGCGCCGAAGAAGTTCTTCACAAGCATCAACACATCGTTCTCTCATTTCAGGAGTCAGCTGCCGTGGCACCCATCTTGCAGACACTTTGTGAAACTGGAGCACATCATGCACACTGAGGTGTGCTGATCCATTACTAATCTGTAAACATGATGCAATGTCATTCAGTGTCACTCGGCGGTTTTCCTTCGCTATGGCTTCAACTGCTGCAATATTCTGTGGAGTCACAACTCGTTGTGCCTGACCTGGACGAGGAGCATGTTAAAAAAAATGGTTCTCCTAGAACTTAGAACTACTTAAACCTAACTAACCTAAGGACATCATACACATCCATGCCCGAGGCAGGATTCGAACCTGCGACCGTAGCGGTCGCGCAGTTCCAGACTGTAGCGCCTAGAACCGCTCGGCCACCCTGGCCGGCGGAGCATCTTCCACTGAAGTCACACCATTTGCGAACTTCCTACTCCATTTGTAGACTTGCTGCTGTGACAAACATGCATCACCGCACTGAACCTTCATTCGTCAATGAATTTCAGTAGGTTTCACACCTTCACTACGCAAAAACCGAATCACAGGACGCTGTTCTTCCCTGGTGCAATTCGCAAGTGGGGCGGCCATCTTTATAATGATACTGCAACGGTATGTGTGCATCTGCACTATGCTGCCAGCTACAAGCCATTCTACACGCTATTTGTAGCATGCTTATCAAAATACAGGATAACGGTGCGAAATTTCGATTTGTTATTACAAATTGAAGGTTCAAATGGCTCTGAGCACTATGGGACTTAAAATCTATGGTCATCTGTCCCCTAGAACTTAGAACTACTTAAACCTAACTAACGTAAGAACATCACACAACACCGAGCCATCACGAGGCAGAGAAAATCCCTGACCCCGTCGGGAATCGAACCCGGTAATCCGGGCGTGGGAAGCGAGAACGCTACCGCACGACCACGAGCTGCGGACACAAATTTAAGGTTTTCATTTGACTCACCCTCGTAGTAGCACATAATAAAAGTATTACATAATAGAAAGGATAACAGATATCTGAATACCATTTATATGCCACGACACGCTCAAAATATGGATACAGTCACAACGTTTATAGGTCGTGGATGCGGGCAGCGTTACAAACGTACCGTTCCCGGGGACGCATGGGCTGGAGGGAGACAGCTAAATGAGCCGCATCCTCGGACACAGGACTACGCGGCAAAACAATCGCTCGCAGGGACAAACAGAGGCCGCGTGGACGGACGCCGGTGGTATAGGTGGAGGAGGGGGTGAAGGCGTGTGTGGGTGTCGTGTGGTCCTTGTCCTTCCGTCACCCGCCTGAAGGGAAAGTAGCTGGCCTGGCCCGCCGGGCAGAGGCGGGGGTGTAGCTGGGGGTGGTGGCGGCGGGACTGGGGCGTGCCGCCTTTGCCACAAAGAGAATATTCGCGCGGCGGCGCCGAGTTCAATTTGCACGCGGCTGCCTTTGTAATTGGATGAGCACGTGAGGGGTTTACGTAGCTAATTTCGCAAACAGCCGGCGGCTCGGGCGACACCTGCGCGGGCCGCGCCGGGCCGGGGCGTGAGCTGAATACACACAGCGCGGCTCGGCTCGGCTCCGTGCTGCGGCCTTCAGCAGACGCCGCGTCGCCAGCAACAACATTGATACAGCGGCGGCCGGCCGAGGCGGGCAGCGAGCAGCGCCGAGGGGTCCCGTCGTGCCGTCTGAGGCACCGCCTCCTGCCTGCCTGCGTGCCTGCAAGCACCGTACTCTCACGGCGGTTCAGCTGCTACTAGCAGTTTCCACAGCAGGAACGCCTTTGGAACAATTACTAAGGGTTCCGTATGGCCAACATTTTCTAATCACAAAGGAACCACCGGACTTGTTAATCAGAGATGTTAATGAGCCTCCGCAACTTCCGCTAATTTATTTTCCGAGGCGCCGGCGGAGACTAGCAAAGCTAGGGTCGCCGCCCGCCAGCAGTGGAGAAGTACTGCGGCGCGTGACGTAATCATGCAGCTCTGTGTTGCGTAACAGCTATCGAGAAGTGCGCCTCACAGAGATGCACGGGACGCCTCACACACAGAGTATCTCAGGGTGCCCCTGACAGCTGCAACTCCAAGAACCGCTTATCGGCTTTTGGCAATGTCAGTGTGCAGTTTTTTCAAGGTCGTAGACTTTATTTATGATAATACAGAGTCAAATCACCTACAACATTAACACTCCTACATCACCGTAAATACCCTATGACTCACAAACTTTACGATGATCGAGAATCGTAACGACCTTTACGAACAAGTAGCTTCACATGGTGTGGTTGGATTACCGTGGCTACTGGTCGCTGCGGTGATACTGGAAGTATCGGTGGTCTGCAGATTTTCGGTACTCGTGATGTTATTACCTACTGAACTGTTCAGGTGAGAGAGGTATAAAGCAAGGATATTGGTACGTCTTATTTTACTTCTAGTATGACTCTTGTCGTTATTACTCCCAAATACCGTAAGATTGGTTCAAATGGCTCTCGCACTATGGGACTTAACTTCTGAGGTCATCAGTCCCCTAGAACGTAGAACTACTTAACCTAACTAGCCTAACGACATCACACACATCCATGCCCGAGGCAGGATTTGAACCTGCGACCATAGCAGTCGCGCGGTTCCGGACTGAAGCGCCTAGAACCGCTCGGCCACCACGGCCGGCGTAAGATTGGTGCGTCAGAGGCTAACTATGTACAGTTTAAAGGTAACAGCGCATATAGGAGTGTCAATGGTGTAGGTAATATGACACTGTATTATCATAAGTAGTGTCTATGACCTTGAAAACAGTCTGTACATTGATTTTGCCTAAAGCCGAGAAGCGAGTCTTGGTGCTGTAGCTCTCACAAGGAAACGTCACCAATTCGATCTTATATTTTAAGAAGAAAAAAGCAGACGTACAAGATATCAGACCCAGCAATAGATCGCACGCGAAAATTTGGGCCAATATTCTGATATTACGCAGTTACGACTTTCTCAAGGTACAGCTTTTAAATACGACCGCGCCTTGCTTGTTTACCCTTCTCTCCGCTCCACTGCGCTCGCTTACTCCCAGAGCGTGAAGTACTGCTCAGCAAAGTGACAATCAAGGCCTCCTATTGAAGAATGACCCGAGTCCTGCAAATGTACATCACTTTAACAGAATCAGCTTTCCAATCCAAAGAAAATAACGCAGGAGACTGATGTTAACAGTTAAATATTGCTACTCAGCTACCTTAATGACATTCATTCGTTTCATTCATCTATGCTGCATTTATGAACCACAACATGAAACGGTTAAAAACAAGTAGGTTTCTGGCATTGTCTACGTGTTAGAAATGCACACAATGTACAAAGCACGTTACTAATGTCGAAACAGTATGTCACTCGTTGAAAGTGATCTGGCTCGTCACTGATGTAGCCGCTATGATACCAGGGGTTCAGGAAGACTGTCCCAAATACTGGTGCATGTAACTGCCTGTAAAGAAGAGACTGCGTTCGAAGGATGTTTTTACGTTGATCGAAGCTCACATCGATGCCCAGAGCTGATGTCGAGATGGTAAACATTAGTTGGTAAACCTGCGGAAAAAATCACTGAATACGCGAAAGCCAACCTGCCACCACAGATGGTAATGCCGGCTAGTGATCCATAAACATGCTATGATACATCGCCTATTAACCATCCCCATGAGTTAAGACGACTGCTCAATGGAATTAAATGCCATCAAACAAACAGCATCTAACAATGGCTGTCCTCCTGCCTTAGTGGACTTCATAATGCACAAAAGGCAGAAACAACAGGTGTACACTCTTCTTAATTTGTCTTTGGCCCACCACCTCCAGACTGTAATAAATGGCGCACAATTCCATCCTTAGGGAAAGTGTCACTAAATGTATCCAGAAAGCTTAAATCCAGGATTGTAAAAACATAATTTTATGTGCACTACACTGAGGGTCACTTTTTCCCTTATTGGTAAAGGGAGCACTCCAACTTTGGCAACGGATGAAATTTATAAAATCACTAATAACTCTGGCAAATTGTATATAGGTCAGTCTGGCAGGGCAATAAGTACTCAACTGGAGGAACAACACGAAAGTTGAAAACTTAGAAAAGGAGATTCTGCTTTTGCAGACCACCTGCTTAAAGAAGACCATAATTATAAGGTGAAACAAGAAGCATTACGTCTCATCCACAAAGGAAGGAAGATGAACTATCTTGAAATAATGGAAATTAATAAACACATTTCCATCAGTCCTAACTTAGTACTGATGACCAGACACAGTTCCCTGACTCACCACTTAACTGCACATACTATATATTATCCCATCCAGGCCATGTTGTAAATTACCCCTCTTACTCACATTCCCCATTTCCTTTATTTCAGTTACTACAATTTTCTCGTTGTGTTAAAAATATTTACTTTGTATAACACAGCCGCTTCACTCACCTGCTTAATATCACTATTTTACTTTATTTGTTTGCAATTTAGGTTGTGTTGAAGACAAGATTATTTTGTTCGGCCACATCTTTGGAATACGCAAATGAAGTTTATTATTGAATTTTGTTGTTCTGTGTACAACAATTGTAATTTATCTATAGTTAATTAATCAATGCATCACATAGTTTATCTTAGTTAAATGACCCTACAACGCATTTACAGTGAAATAGTCGCTCATGTTTTATTCATAATTCTAACATTAACATTTCTCATCTCTCGAAATGGACATACGCTGTCCATGCACTAATTTAAAATCTTTGGTCCGTGAAAATTTCACTGCACCACGTACTTAGTACCTAAGGATGGTGTAATAGCTGAAAACTGGTTCCTGTAACAAATAATAAATATTGTAGAATATTACACCAGTGTTGTGTGTGTTTCAGTCATGTGTTTTATTCATAATGAAAGGCACCTACATCCAGCGGCTGACCGTAACTTGTTATATCCAGTGGTTTTATCAGCTTTAGAGGCCGGAAACTGAATACACAATTAAAACTATCCTGCTGTCATCCTGTTCGATTTCAGAAAACTCCCTCTGTCGCTACATACGTAAGTGTTTCTTGTTTTCCAGAAGATGAGGCGACTGCTACAAAAATGTCTGCTTGACACAAACTTTGTTTGGCTTGTGGACCAAATATTCCAGTTGGCTCTTTTAAAACTAGAAACAGACATTACAGCAAGTGTCCATCTCCAGATACCGTTGTCGTTATTGTGTAGCTGTGTGTCGTGTTGCTGATGAACTGCATGACTGTGTCGACGACTTTCATTTCTTTTTTGATAAGAGATCGAATGGACGTGATTTGTAAATTAAAACTCCTCTTATCCGTATTGCACACCTTCTGTCTACTGACCATTTCCCTAACAGCCCTGGTGTTAGCAAAATCTCAAGACATGGAGGAAGTACGGCTGTCTCACTACCCATGTCTTTATTTGTAGTAATTTGGGCTATTTTGGGCTATTTTATGCGGTATAATCGCATGATTCTTCTTGAAGCAGATGCTTTAAACTTATAGTCCCACCTCCGTTATGGCATGATAGCCCGAATATTGTATATTAACGGTGGATCGTCATCTTCTTCACGAGCTAAGTCGGCCTAACAGGCCATGAGGCTCAACGGTACCGACCGGCCGGCGTGTCATCCTCAGTTTACGAGCATCACTGGATACGGATATCGACCGTATGTGAGATTACGAGACCGGAGCCGCTACTTCTCAATCAAGTAGCTCCTCAGTTTCCCTTACAAGGGCTGAGTGCACTCAGCTTGCCAACAGCACTCGGCAGACCCGATGATCAGCCATCCAATTGCTAGCCCAGTCCGACAGTGCTTAACTTGGTTAGTCTGACGGGAACCGGTGTTACCATTGCGGCAAGGCCGTTGGCACTTTCTCCTGAAGGCGTTATCAAATTTATATAGACAGATTTTTCATAGGAATCCTCCTTTTCACAGCATCTACACCACATGCAAATATCTCTTTTTTTGTTTTAATAATCTAAGGCTCCCCTTTACGGTCCTAAAAGAGAAATTCCCCCTCGTTCCAGTTTTCCCAAAGGTGACAGCTCCATTCTACAGTACTTCGCGCTCGGGTATAAAGCAGCTACAGTGGAGCGGAGAAAGTGACAAACTGACGATACGCAAGTGTTTTTAAAAACTGTACATCCAGAAAGTCACAACTGGGTGCTGTCATAACAATGGCCCGGAGTTTCGCACGCAATCGAATCTGGGACTGAGATATTGTACGTGTGCCTTTTTCTCGCCTTATAATGCTTGTCAGGGGCATTATGCGATGCTCTCTGTGTCAGGCATCCCTGTTCATGTCCGCGAGTCATGCAGCTCGACTGCTGCATGATTACGTCACGCGCGTGTACTGCGGGTAGCAGCCGGCGAACGGCGACCCTAGCTTTCCTGGCTGCCGTCGGCGCCTCGGAAAATAAATTACCGGAAGTCGGGGTTGACAAGGCTGATAACACCGAGCGCCTATATAAGTGCGACCGTATCTGGAAGCGCCGCAACTGTGCTTCGGGCTCATGCACAGGCAACTGCACTGATCAACTCAAGAAATGTGTCGTTACAGCAGTTTGAATAGTCGTGATGTTACTGCATATGGTACATTTAAGATTAATAAGGCGCACAGTAGGCACATTTATCCATCGTATTGTAGTTCTAGTAGGTCTTTTGTTGTTAGGACTGCTGAGTACATGGCTAGAGGCTCTACAGGAATAGCCCCAAGTTTCCGACGGAATCGATGCTGACGTTCTGTAAGTGCGCTGAAGAAAAAACAGTCTTGGTTGCACGGTTGTAATTATTATTTATTTACCAACGAGGTCTTTTGCCTAATTCAGGCGTCTTCAGATTGGCTTACATACACAAACACACACATACATTTCATTAGAAGTGGCGTGAAACCTTTTGCAAAATTAGGATTATTAGCAAGAAACTGTAATACGATTTACTGATATTAGATGGTGTTAGGCACATGAGATACGTGACATACAGAACACCACAGCAAACAACAGCCCTCGTCAAATATTCCAAAACATTTCGCGGTGGCCTATAAAAACGTAGAATGGAATACAGCCGAAAAATAGCCACATCCTGGGACTAGCTTGTAACACAACAACTCTGTGGTCTTACAAATTTTTTTCTTGCAGTTGTATTTGTTGGTGTATTTTTTCTATAAATCAAACTTTAAATAAGTGTACTAACGCTTGTATGATGAAATGGAAGGTTTTTCTCAATGTAACCTTGAATAAATGTTAGTTGTAAGCTGATTGTAAGTAAACACTCTGGCTTATTCAGGGCGATGCGATATTGTCAGAGAGTACAGTGAACAGGTAATTGCATTACCACTGGGCGCGCAAGCTATCCAGCGGTTTAGTACAGTGCAGGGCAGAACGATGGAGGGAGTGGCACTCGAGTGGAGACGCGTTGCAGCATTTTTTGTTGAGAAATGCTCGCAACGCAATGGTGCCAAAGTATGTAATGCTAAAGTATGTAATGGCTCAGCGTACATTTGGTGTGGACAGACGGAGTATATGGTGTTACGGAAATTCAAGAGGAACAGCCTGTGTCAACGAACAACGCCTAACATTGCACCGCGACGTCTCAACCTGAACTCAGATCCACTTAATGACTTGCTCAGACTTGCATGCGACTAGCCAGCGTCGTAGTTCATTTTTTGCGTCAATAATACCGCGTTACACCAAAGCGATGTCCTTCACTTTTACCTAAGATGAAATACGTAAGCAGGATCCAAACTATCCATTACTGATGATCCGAGAGAGTCCTAATATTCCAGAAACTATTACAGTGTTTTTATTAAAGGAAATACAGTAAGTGAAATTCCAGTAATTTGCAAAACAACAACTGACGCAAGTACTTCAGTCTAATAAACAGAAATTTGAGAGACAGTGCTCAACAATGTAAAATGGAGCGAAATAAATTTTACTGTTGTAAGTTTTGTCATAAAAATATATGTTACACACCATGAAAATAGGAGAAGAAAAAGACAAAAATAACCGATTGCCTTGCTGAGGCATGCGACGTAGTCCAGTGAACGCAAGACAGGATCAGGGCTACGTAGACGAGTCACCAGACAAAGAGGTTGGACATGTAGTTACTCATACCCGGACTGTGCACATAGTACTCGGCATGGGAACAAAGAAGCATGCGTCAAGTGTCCATAGGTCACAGCAGATGGCGTCAGTGAACTGCAAGTTATGGAGTATTATTTCATTGCCAAATATAGGCAAGGGTTAAATAGCAAAACATAAAGCTATTTCAAGTCATGTATAAAACTAATCTATCAAAATTGTGGGTAATTCACGGACAGATATGGGCCAAAACAAAAATGCGTCCTGTGCGCTGAGACGTAAAATCACACGAAGGACCCCCAAATGGTAATGACAATCGTCATAGATGGACGCAAATGGTAATTGGTGGTACAAATACTAGGGAGTCTGAAGTTAAAAGTGATAACTGGAATAAAATTGGAGCATTAGATGCTAGAGGCCTAAGATACTACCAATGTGAAAATCCTAAGACGCTCCATACGAAACAAATACAGAACCATTTCTTTAGTACAACCGCAACTTGGCGTCGCCATTTCCGACGGCCCCAGGGACCGTGTGGGCACCTTTTGCCGTCTGCAAGAGCATCAGGAAAGACATAACATAGTACAGCACCATCATTCCCAAAACCAACACAACTGTCATGTACACCACAACTTACCACTGTCCACAACCAGTACATCTTGATCTTATTCCATTAACCTCTCTCCAATCCGGTTCTTCATCAGTAACCGTAAAATAAGCATAATTTCACAATTATTAACTTCGTCATCATCAGCAGCAACGCTAGCACCATCGTCGCAATAACACCACAGCCTGCACCATCGTCTGCACTACTATGAAACCTAGTGCCTTGTCCATCACTAGCACCTCCACCAGTGCCAGTACTGACAACACCAGCACAAACAGCACCAGCACAACCAACACCACCATTGACAATAACTACACCTCCAACTCCATCTTGCAATCTCAAGGGCAATACCACAATAATAGGCCCCTGGAATACACTCATATGTACCTGTTTCTTGAGACCCACGAACAAGTCCCATTCTGTCACACTAGGAAACATTGCAAATACACTACACAGACACACACACACACACACACACACACACACACACACACACACACACACACACACATCTTTTAGGCAGCCACAGAAAATCATAAAAAAGGGATAAATCATATGCTGAATAAATTGACATAACACCCATCCACAGTCGATCCTCGCAACTGTCCCACACTAGTCCGCGTTGACGTGCCTCTTATCTGAATTTCCAGGCCACCTGCACGTTCCTACTTTATGCACAAACACACAAATTCCTAAACTCAAAACACCCTTCTGGGAAACACATAAATACACATCTCACCAAGTCATTACCAAAATAATTCCTAGGACGGGCTCTATTGACATGAAATCCACTGACTGCGACCTCCACAACAAACAACACCACCAATTCTCCTCTCTTGGTATCCATGCCACCCTCACTTTCTTTCTGCTCTGACATTTCAAAATGACCATTAACAAACACTGTCAAAATTGGTATAGGTTTATGTGTGAAATAAGTAGCACTTATGCTCCAGATATTTGTACTATAGTCTCCATACATATCAACCAAGATTCCCACTCACCAAGCCCACCTGTTTACCGAAACAGTAGCCACAATTGACCAATAATCTTTCATACACCTCAAATGACTTTTTGTTGTTGTTGTGGTCTTCAGTCCTGAGACTGGTTTGATGCAGCTCTCCATGCTACTCTATCCTGTGCAAGCTTCTTCATCTCCCAGTACCTACTGCAGCCTACATCCTTCTGAATCTGCTTAGTGTATTCATCTCTTGGTCTCCCTCTACGACTTTTACCCTCCACGCTGCCCTCCAGTACTAAATTGGTGATCTCTTGATGCCTCAGAACATGTCCTACCAACCGATCCCTTCTTCTAGTCAAGTTGTGCCACAAACTCCTCTTCTCCCCAATTCTATCAGAACGCCAGTTTTCTTTCTCCTGATAACGACGTCCTCTTGAGTAGTCCCGCCCGGAGATCCGAATGGGGGACTATTTTACCTCCGGAATATTTTACCCAAGAGGAGGCCATCACAGAAGAACAATTGAAATCCCAAACCATCCCTTACATCCATTGACTATACTTTAATCAACACCACACTTGTGAATGTAACAACCACTCACTTATTCACACTGTAAATCCGATCACAAAGACTGTCCCAACCCTAAATTCCCCCCTTTCCCCTTATAACTGCAACAAGTCCCTGTCCTACATACTCTCACAAATTTTAAACTAACTCTCCTCTGTTTACATTCCATCTGTTTATTGCCCTAGCCCTTCTAGCAGCTCCCTTTGCCCATTTCTGGTAACTGAAGGTATAATCCACTTCATAACTACGCCAGCAGTTGAAAAAGTGTCATGACGATCTCTCCTTCATAACACAATAATAATAACAATTTCCATGACTTGCGTGGAACATCATCAACACAGGTATAACCACACAGGGATTTTAGCCATTCATCACCATCAGATTTGAAAAGTTTGTCCATCCCAGCAACAGTGTCCATCTTATTCTGAGTGGGTGTGGCGTCATTTGAAGTAATGGGCTCCAGTGTTTTTTTCCAGCTCAGCATAAGCATCAGTCTAGCTGTAAGCTGGTGTAGCTTCAACAGCACCTAGAACAGATGAAAAGTACAATCTTGTAAGTAATGCATGCAAGTATGAATTAATATTGACAATGTCAAACCATATCCATATGTGTCATAAGACTCTTGTGTGAAATACCAATACAAGTATCATACTCAAGGGTGGGTCACATCCTTAGTCCTATTATACATCTCTATAATTGCATCCATATTTCCAAGAATAAATATGATATTTTCATAGCATTCATTCTTAGGAGCTCACACTAGGGGCCAAGTCAACCCCACTTTTTTCTACAAAGAAAAACATCCCATAAAACTACATAGTAACATGCACACACACACACACACACACACACACACACACACACACAGAGAGAGAGAGAGAGAGAGAGAGAGAGAGCGATGGGACATCTACATTTCATTTTTATTGCTGCCTATGGAATGGCAGGCAAACCTACTGAAATGTCTCTGTTGGATTCCTTTCATGTTAATTTCTTAAATCTGTTGTAATTTACAGCATAAAATCCTCTTCTAAATTTACTGTGGTGTTTCTGACGCTATCTGGGAGGAGACTGACCAGTGAAACGCGTTACTTTTACACATAAACAAGAACGATCTGTCACACTACTACACTTTAAAACACAGTTTTATGTAACTCATGTCACACACTCTCATACGGAACCTACATCCACTTTCTTTTGTATACTGTATATGATACGATACTATCATCTCCCTTCTCTTCTGTGTGAAAGGATGAATGAGCAAATGTATTTCTAGTTGCATGCTTGATGGTAGCAGACAAGCCTGTCTGCTAGAGAACAGTAGGACCAACGTCGGAACAGGTAGCTACACTTTCTAAAAGCAGAGAGGTTTCTATTCTTGGTATGGTCCTGTCCGTCCCTTGTCATGTTGGTATAGGAAGCTGCCTCTCTGGTCACTTCCGTTTGTATCTGTTAAGCACCCTCGGTAGGGGCCCAGGCCAGTCTGTCCACGGAAAGCGTCTGAAGTGGTAAGATATACGGCTAAGCGCGTCTCTGCTAAGTCCGTAGGACAAAGGATTTCTTAAGTTCAGCCTAACCAAAAATTTAATCACTTTTATTTTGGGTTTAGATCTAAAATATCTAATGTTATCTTAAATTGCAACTCAGTGTAATTCGAGTGGGAAGTTCAGAATATCTTCCAGTAGTTGCTTTATCACTACTTTGTGAGTAAAGTGGAACCACGTGTTGATGATACATAACTCTAACTAAGATCATCAATCTTAAATGCGAATGTGCGTCAGATTATTACGTCTCCTCTTGACAATATTTTTCAATATAGCAACTTTTCTTTATGTTCAACCCACACGGAGTGTACTTTGTGAGACCAGAACCACGGCTGGCTGGTGTGGCCGTGCGGTTCTAGGCGCGTCAGTCTGGAACTGCATGACCGCGACGGTCGCAGGTTCAAATCCTGCCTCGGGCATGGATGTGTGATGTCCTTAGGTTAGTTAGGTTTAAGTAGTTGTAAGTTCTAGGGGACTAATGACCACAGATGTTGAGTTCCATAGTGCTCAGCGCCATTTGAACCATTTGAACCAGAACCACGTGCTTATACAATTGTTTGACCCATCAGGTTAATAGTAAGACGATAGTAACCAGTTCGAGGTTTTTCTTTTGTAAATCGCCTTTAGATGTAATTTATTTTAATTATCAAAATTACTGTGGAGTTAAACTCTTTGCGTAAACCAAGTTGACCACGTGAAGCATGTGCTGTAGTCATCAAAGTAGCCTCAGCTATTCTTTACGAGAAGATTTCACACAGAGTTAGTATGAATTTAGTATACTAGTGTGTGGTAATTTCATGACGGACAGGATTGCAGTACGAACGTAACTTCTTTGGGTGAAAATTGAATCAGTTGGTTGTGGTTAATTTCCTCTTGCGTATGTTTCAACATTCTTCGTGTGTTATTTTATGAATTCAGTGTTGTATGCAGTCTCCCAATCTTGGCTCCATATTTGATGCGTTCCGTAAGATTAAAAACTCACATTTTCACAATCCTAAATAAGGCACCAGTTTAGTTATGAATCAAGTGTAATATGTTGAAATTTTAGCGGAACAATGATCAATGTTAAAATAAATGTCCAAATGTAAACTGATTTATTTCTTTTTTTTTAAATTCTCTTTTTGTATATACAGGGTGAGTCACCTAACGTTACCGCTGGGGAACCGCGCGACTGCTACGGTCGCAGGTTCGAATCCTGCCTCGGGCATGGATGTGTGTGATGTCCTTAGGTTAGTTAGGTTTAAGTAGTTCTAAGTTCTAGGGGACTTATGACCACAGCTGTTGAGTCCCATAGTGCTCAGAGCCATTTTTTGTTACCGTTGGATATATTTCGTAAACCACATCAAATACTGACGAACCGATTCCACAGACCGAACGTGAGGAGAGAGGCTAGTGTAATTGTTTAATACAAACCATACAAAAATGCACGGAAGTATGTTTTTTAACACAAACCTACATTTTTTTAAATGGAACCCCATTAGTTTTGTTAGCACATCTGAACATATAAACAAATACGTAATCAGTGCCGTTTGTTGCATTGTAAAATGTTAATTACATCCGGGAACATTGTAACCTAAAGTTGACGCTTGAAACCTCCGACGTTCAGTTGCGTGTTGTAACAAACACGGGCCACGGTCGGCGAGCAGCATCTGCAAGGACATGTTTACGATGATGACCGTGTTTACGAGTGTGGCTGTAGTGCACTGTTGTGATTTGGTCTAGCTGTCGCAGTATCCATATGTAGCGCTTGCTACTATTGTTATTCTGCATTCGTCTCCGCACGCAGACAAACTGTAGTACACCGTGTTACCAGACGTCTGTGATAGTGTAGTGCTGTAGGAATTGTGACCATGGTGTATTCAAACTCTGAAAAGGTGGAGATGATACTCATCTATGGCGAGTGTCGACGAAATGCAGCTGAAGCCTGCAGGGTGTATGCAAAACGGTACCCGGACAGAGAGCATCCAACGTGGCGCACATTACAAAACATCTGCCGCCAACTGTATGCAACAGGTATGGTCGTAGCACGCAAACGGGTCCGTAACATGCCCGTCACAGGAGAAGCGGGTGCAGTTGGTATGTTAGCTGCTGTTGCCATGAACCCACACATGAGTACACGGGACATTGTGAGAGCCGATGGACTGAGTCAAAGTAGTGTCATGCGCATACTGCATCGTCACCGCTTTCACCCGTTTCATGTGTCGCTACACCAGCAACTACATGGTGATGACTTTAATCATCGAGTGCAATTCTGTCAATGAGCATTAACATAGAATGCGTTGCAGTTCTACCGGTTTACCGATGAAGCGGGTTTCACAAACCACGGGGCAGTGAATCTACGGAATATGCATTACTGGTCCGTGGACAATCCTCGCTGGCTCAGACAGGCAGAGCGACAGCGACCGTGGACTGTAAATGTATGGTGCGGAATCATTGGCGACCACCTCATTGGTCGTCACTTCATTGCAGGGACCCAAACAGCTCCAACATACATCGCGTTTCTACAGAATGATCTGCCAACGTTGCTCGAAAATGTCCCACTGGAAACGCGTCGACGTATGTGGTATCAGCATGATAGTGCACCTGCACATTCCGCAATTAACACTACGCTGACCCTTGACAGGATGTTCGACAGGCGTTTCATAGGACGTGGAGGACACATAAATTGGCCAGCCCGTTCTCCTGATCTTACACCTCTAGACTTCTTTCTGTGGGGTACGTTAAAGGAGAATGTGTACCGTGATGTGCCTACAACCCCAGAGGATATGAAACAACGTATTATGGCAGCCTGCGGCGACATTACACCAGAAGTACTGCGGCGTGTACGACATTCATTACGCCAGAGACTGCAATTGTGTGCAGCAAATGATGGCCGCCACATTGAACATCTACTGGCCTGACATGTCGGGACACACTCTATTCCACTCCATAATTGAAAACGGAAACCACGTGTGTACGTGTACCTCACCCCTCATGTTAATATACATGTGCGTCAGTGAAAAAGACCAATAAAAAGGTGTTAGCATGTGGACGTAATGTGCTGTTCCAGTCTCTTCTGTACCTAAGGTCCATCACCGTTCCCTTTGGATCCCTACGTAATTCGGTGCTCTCCGATACACACGATCGAACAGCGGAAGAGTGGTACTCAAGCGTCAACTTTAGGTTACAATATCCCCGGATATAATTGACATTTTACAATGCAACAAACGGCACTGATTACGTATTTGTTTATATGTTCAGATGTGCTAACAAAACTAACGGGGTTCCATTTAAAAACGTAGGTTTGTGTTAAAAAAACATACTTCCGTGCATTTTTGTATAGTTTGTATTAACCAATTACACTAGCCCCTCTCCTCATGTTCGGTCTGTGGAATCGATTCGTCAGTATTTGATGTGGTTTACGAAATATATCCAGCGGTAATGTTAGGTGACTCACCCTCTATATATCACAGGTTGTCGTAAGATGACTATTAAAAGATTATAATTGATGTTAGTCTGGTTGGAAATTTGGTAAGGTAGACTGGATTGGTAAGTTAGACTGGATACCTGGTGAAACAGTTACTCAGTAACGCAAGGTTAACTTCCCCAGATAGCTCACGGCTTTTAACCTGCTTTTATTGTCTTGAATATCAGTACCGCTTTCAGAACAAATTAATGCATCAACATTACACTACCATCCCAATGCTTTCTATCTCATTTGAAAATTTTGCAAGAAAGGAAAGCATTATATTAGACCAACGTATTACTATCCATACACACAGGGATAGATAGAAATAGACGGTTCTGGAAGCTGACTGCCAGATAAATCAAGATTTAATGGTCCTGATTAATTCGAGGAGATGGCAGCTAACGACGTCGGCAGCAGCCGATCATCGCTCGATCAAAAGCTACTGAAGTCGGGAAGCAGTGCGGCTGGCGGCAGTTGACGTAGTGGGGACCCATAATCTTAACTGGTGGGCGTAGAACCTGGGGAACGAATCCGCAGTAACACCTCACCGTGCAGACTGCGAAAGTGAAATGCTAAGTACTGTTTCATTTCGTTTAGTGTACGTGTGTAAGGATACTTGTGCATGTGACAGAAAGTAATACTCCAGGGATAAATGGCGTAGAGGTGGAGGATGCTTTGAAAGAGTTAAGACCTGCAATGATGTAAGGGCAGGTAAATTAAAATTTGATATTTCACAAGCAAATGGCCGTGGCTTACCAGATTCTATGATTTCCAACCGTGGGTGCGATAACAAACACGACATAGTGGAAACTGATGTCTAATTTACACCATTTCGTGTTCAGAGGATAAAAAGGGAGGAAAAGTTTGACGTGGCTGAAATTTAACGCCCTCCTGTTCGTGAGGTAAAATGGAAATCAGAATCTGAGGTTGATGTTAAAATTACACATGTTGCTATCACAGTAACTAAAAGGGAGCCAGTATCAGGGGCTTGTTAACAGAAAGGTAATTTTGAAGCAGTGTTGGCTAGTATGATGGAACAAATTGGGGAAATGATTCAGAGATTAGTACCAAAATGAATGAAATGGATTCTAATCAGTCATTGAAAGCTCAGTGATTCTAGGAACCATGATGACGAGGACATAGTACATGTTGAGAATAAGGAATCTGAACAAACATCCGGTACAGTGGAGCTAACGTTCCTGAACTTCGAGTCCCGAGAAAGTATTTTCTAAAAGGGTACAAGGATATGACTAACGCTAACAGGTAAGAGAGCACCATAAATGGACGAATAAAAGGTCTCCCAACAGTAGGAAATACAGCAAAATTATTAGACCTGAGTTAGCTGGTCTGCAAGGCGCACGCGATGGAATTGACATTCGGCACAAAAGGCTGAACGTCGATCTTTGAAGTATATTTACTGTGATGACCCAACGAAATAATAGAACGGCTATGACTGCCTACAGCATCTTCTGCCACAGGAATCCAGCTCACATGAATAAGCTAACTAATATCAGTCAATTCTGAGCTTCGAGGTAGACACAATACCGAGCAATAATTGTGGGGACAGTGGTCTCAGAGCTCCAAATGGCAGAACACAAAACAATGTTGCGTAGAAGCCTTATAATATGAGAACTGGAAGATATTTGACAGACAAATCTCATAGATATGAAACAATATTCACAGGTAAACGAAGGTATCAGATATATTTCAGTGGTTTAGATATGTATTCCAAATTCGCCTGGGACCTACCTATGAAAGCAAAGTGAATCATTGCGTAATCGATAGGTGGCGCCTTTGCGTCTAGCAACACAGTGGCTCCCATCAGGCCACGACAGAGCCGCCGTTTACGTGGCGAGAAACCAGAGTTAGAGCCATATTCAACAGATCGCAGTCCATCAGAGACAGAAGAAGAAGATGACGTTACGATGACAGCAGCTGTGTGCCACCACATGAGACATCCTGGTGACTTCTGAAGGAGGTTTCGACAGCAGACGACTTCATAAGCTGGCCGTTGTGGCCGAGCGGTTCTAGGCGCTTCATTCTGGAACCGCGCGACCGCTACGGTCGCAGGTTCGAATCCTGCCTCGGGCATGGGTGTGTGTGATGTTCTTAGGTTAGTTAGGTTTAAGTAGTTCTAAGTCCGATAGTGCTCAGTGCCGTTTATTTTCGACTTCGTAAAATGGTGTCAGTATATCGAGACAATGCATCAAAAAAGAATTACACGCAAGAAGTTTGAACGGCTTCCAAACGTCGTATCGATGTCTGTGATAGAGGATGAAACTGATTTCACAAGTATTCTTCGTCAGATGGTGAGAGACAAAGTTCAGAAGGCACTTGGATTGCACGGCGAGCAAAAAACCGAGACGCTTAAATAGGTCATAAGGGAGGAAGTGGAACAGACATTGAACGCAGTCTCTCGTCCTTCACTTCCCCTTAAAACGGTGAAAAGTCGAGACCCAGGAGAAATTACGTTCCTACAATGCCGCATGAGAAACCTGTTCAGGCACCAAGGAAGACTGACGTCTGGAGGACCCAGGATAACCAACCAGTATGTTTCTACTGCTGACGATCGGGACATGTGGTGCGCTATTGGTCGAGAAAGGCGGCGGACATTTTATGGCGCCCGTGCCAGATGACAGCAGACCGATCTTAGCCGACGCCAACTCCGGGACGACGAAGATGAACAAGAAGATGTGGGTGCAGGACGACGAAGGTCACCATCACCGCAAGCTAGCCGCTGGAGAGGACGCTTCCCAACACGCCGATCAAGGTCTCCATCGCCGTTTAGAAGATCCAGCCGATCACCTAGCTATCGCAACCTGGAAAACTAAACCGTGCGACCTTCCTTAGAAATGAGGCCACCGAAGATGAAAAATCCTCTGCCGTCAATAAGTACAAAAATGATAGGAAACTACGTCGATATCCTCATGGATGACCGACTAGCCTTAACTCTTGTGGACTCTGGAGCATCATATTCAGTCATTTCGGATAAGTACCGTCGCCAATTGGAGAAAACCGTATTTGTCGACAGCAAAACATCTCTGCTGCAGGTGGCTAATGGGAAATATGTAAAACCTACAGGAAGATGTGTCTTTCGTTTGGGTATCAGTGGCCGTATACATCCCTTAGAAATTATCGCCTGACAGGAGTGTAGTCATGACGTCATCCTCGGATGGGACTATTTGAATGTTCCTCAGACAATTATAGATTGCGGTCGCTCGAAGAGTATGCTAGACGAGATGAGGTACTGTGGACAGGAAGATGTGCATCCGAGTGTGTGGAGACTATGTGTGCTGGATGAAGTGATCATTCCTGCAGTCAGCGCTAGAAAGGTAACTGTCATGTGTCATGCCATGCATCAACCCATGGATCTTGTAGTGGAATGTACGAGAAGCATACCACTGAAGAATAACTTGGTCATCTCTTTTAAGAACGGATTCAGTGAATTGTGGATAGTTAACTGTCGCCGAGAACCACAGATCCTTCCAAGACGCATGTACGTATCAAACGCTGAGCCGTTAATTGAAGAACAGCTGAGCGTCATAGAAAACTCCCATGTCGAGACTGTGGGTGAAATTAGCGCTACCACTACGAGACAAGATCTTCTAGCTCGACTATCACCAGATCTCATTGAAGAACAACAGAAGAAGCTACTTGCCATTGTTCAAGAGTTCTCTGAATGCTTCAATCCACAGCTGAAGGGCAAATTAGACAAATCGACGGTGAAGCACGGGATTAGCACTGGAGACCATCAACCAATAAGCCAGAGAGCATATCGTGTGTCAGCAACGTAACGTCGAATAATTCGCGACGAGGTAGAGAAAATGATGAAGAATGACATCATTCAGAGCCCATGGTCGTCACCAGTGGTTCTCCTCAGTAAGAAGGGTGACAGTTGGGGCTTTTGTGTTGGTTACAGGTCACTTAATAAGATAACTAAAAAGTTCGTTTACCTTCTCCCACGATTTGACGATGCACCAGATTGTCTGAAGGGGACTAAGTTTTTCTCAACCATGGACATGTACTCGGGATACTGGCAAATCAAAGTACATGAGGCTGATCGTGAGAAAGCTGCATTAAGCAACTCTGGGGCCCTATATGAGTTTAAGGTAACGCCGTTTGGTTTGTGTAATGCACCGGCAACTTTCGAACGGATGATGGATAATCTTCGAAGTCACCTGAAGTGGACGATGCGTCTTTGGTATTTAGATGACATTATAGTGTTCTCAGTGACATTTGATGAACACATAAAAAGACTGAGGGACGTTCGTAAGTGTCTCCAACAAGGCGGACTGAAACTTAATCCAAGAAAGTGTCTCTTTGGAGCAAAAGAAATCAAAATACTTGGGCACCTTGTGTCAAGCGAAAGTGTGCGGCCAGACCCAGAAAAGGTGAGGTCTAGAATGGAATTTCCTATTCCTAAAAGTATTAGAGATGTGAGAAGCTTCCTCTAATTATGTTCTTATTACCGTCGTTTTATCAAAGACTCCTGTATCAAAGCCAGGCCACACCATGAGTTGTTAAAAGTCGATAATAAATTTATCTGGGGTGGTGCTCAACAAGATTCTTTCGATGTGCTGCGAAAAGCTCTGACGACTGACCCTGTACTTGGTCTGTATGATGAGAGAGCACCTACAGAACTACACACAGATGCCTTTGGGTATGGGATGGGTGCTGTTCTGGTGCAAATTTCAGATGGGAAAAAGAAGGTTATAGCCTATGCTTCTAGGACACTTACAAAAGCCGAGAGAAGCTACTCAACTACAGAAAGAGAATGTCTTGCTGTGATCTGCGCCATGTGCAAATTTCGACAGTGTCTCTATGGGAGGCCATTCACAATTGTTACCAAACATCATTCACATTGTTGTTTGACAGGTCTTAAGGATCCAACAGGATGACTCGCCAGGTGGGCACTACGTCTTCAAGAGTATTACATTACCATAGCGTACAAAAGTGGAAGAAAACACCGTCCGCAGCTCGTGGTCGTGCGGTAGCGTTCTCGCTTCCCACGCCCGGGTTCCCGGGTTCGATTCCCGGCGGGGTCAGGGATTTTCTCTGCCTCGTGATGACTGGGTGTTGTGTGCTGTCCTTAGGTTAGTTAGGTTTAAGTAGTTCTAAGTTCTAGCTGACTGATGACCATAGATGTTAAGTCCCATAGTGCTCAGAGCCATTTTTTTGGAAGAAAACACCAAGATGCCGACTGTCTCTCAAGAAACCCTGTGCAAGACCATCAAGACTTTGATGAAGATAGAGACTGTCTCGCTGCACTCCAGGATCTCTCTACTGAGCAGAGGAAAGACGCCAAAAAATCTCAAATTATGGTTGCCTTAAATCGGTCAGAGGATGTGAAATGACGGTTTAAGGTAGTTAATGGATTAGTCTGCAAGAAAAACTTTGGTCCTTTTGGAAAGAGGTGGCTACCAGTGATTCCTAACCACTTGCGCTTAGATGTTCTACAGAAATTGCATGGCACACCTGAGGCTGGACATTAAGGATTTATTAAAACATACGATAGGATCCGCAAGAGATTTCTCTGGCCAGGTTTATTTAGGAGTGTCCGTCACTACGTGTCGCATTGTCGAGAGTGCCAGAGGAGAAAGGTAGTTCCTCAGAAACCACCTGGCCGACTCATACCAATTCCAGCAGCCGAAACCCCTTTTCCAGCATGATGGGATTGACCTCCTCGGACGATTTCCAACGTCTGCCGCTGGCAGTAGATGGATTATTGTTTACACTGATTATCTGACACACTATGCCGTTACAAAAGCCGTGAAAACAGCCGAAGCATTCGAGGTAGCCAAATTCACGGTGGAAGACGTTGTATTAAAACACGGTGCCCCAAGGTCGCTAATTACGGAATCTTGCGAGAGAGATAAACCGTCGGTGCAACATTACTCATCACATGACGACTGCCTACCATCCGGAAACTAACGAGCTTACTGAACGCCTTAATGAGACCTTGGCCGACATGCTATCAATGTTCGTCAGTGTTGAGCAGAGCAACTGGGATGAAGTGCTACCTTTCGTGACGTTTGCCTACAACACCGCCAAAAAAGACATCACAGGATTTACGCCATGTTTCCTGGCGCATGAGCGTGAGGCGACTACGACGATGGACACTGTGTTTCCGTTACATCCTGATGACGCAGACGACGACTACATAGGCCAGGTATTAACCAGAGCTGAGGAAGCTCAGCAGTTAGCTCGACTCCGCACGCTGCAGGCTCAAGAAAACCATCGCCGAAAGCATGACGCGAGCCACCGTCCTGTTGTCTACCAACCTGGTGACCTCCTCTGGATCTTCACTCCTGTTCGGAAGGTTGGTCTCTCTGAGAAGCTCCTCAAGCGCTACTTTGGACCTTATAAGGTTATAAGACAGTTGTCTGATATTACTTAAAAAGTTGAGGATTTCGACGCCGACACAAGAAGACGAAAGATCAAAGACACAGTCCACGTCCTTCGAACAAAGCCCTATAAGGATCCTGCAACCCAGGGTAAATTCGAAGCTCCAGCGACAGGAAAAAAGCGGAAAGGTGACGAAGAGCGTAACGGCAAAGGAAGTTCTAAGATCACCGCCAGGGCGAACATCAGTCATCAGGATTAGGAGTATGCAGGACCGATGACTCGTTCCCGGATAGAAGAACTTAACACCGAGACGCTGTTCTCTTAAGGAGGGAGCAATGTCGCAAAAAAAGCTCTGTAGCACAGTCATCGTGGGGCAGTGGTTATGATGCTACATTGTTGCATGGAAGGTCGTGAGATCAAAATTCACGTGACCTAAAACATTTTAATTTCTATATTTGGTTCGAGTACATTCTAGAATGTCAAGAATCATTGTATGGGAATGCTCTGTAACTGTATATATACCGTATGTGTTCTGGCCGGGGGCAGTTCGCTCCGAGTTCTTGTATGTGCAGGTGCTGAATAAACCTTCGTTAAATGAAGTTAGTGTTCGTCATTCATCCAATTACACCTTCTTCTACGTGACAGATACAAGGACATGTGGTTGATCTTGGCGCATCCTTTACATCGCACCTACACAGTATTTTTTCCTCTTCTGCTTCCATACCTAACCTGTGGGAGTGATTTAATTTTTTCTCTTACCGCTCTAAACGTTTCAGAGGGAGAATGACGTTGCTTCAGTTGCCTTAATTTTGTTGTTGTTGTTGTTGTTTTTGTGGTCTTCACTTCAGAGACTGATTTGATGCAGCTCTCCATGCTATTCTATCCTGTGCAAGCTGATTCATCTCCAAGGAACTACTGCAACCTACATTCTTCTGAATCTGCTTAGTGTATTCATCTCTTGGTCTCCCTCTGCGGTTTTTACCCTCCAAGCTGCCCTCCGATACTGAATTGGTGATCCCTTGATGCCTCAGAACATGTCCTACCAACAGATCCAGTCTTTCAGTCAAGTTGTACCACAAATTCCTCCTCTCCCCAATTCTGTTCAGTACCTCTTCGTTATTTACGTGATCTACCCACGTAATCTTCAGCATTCTACTGTAGCACAACATTTGAAAAGCTTCTATTCTCTTCTTGTCTAAACTATTTAACGTCCATGTTTCACTTCCATAAATGGCTACATTCCGTACAAATACTGTCAGAAAAGTCTTCCTGATACTTAAATCTATACTCGATGTTAACAAATTTCTATTCCTCAGAAATGCTTTCCTTTCCATTGCCAATCTACATTTTATATGCTCTCTACTTCGACTATCATCAGTTATTTTGCTTCCCAAATGGCAAAACTCATTTACTACTTTCAGTGTCTCATTTCCTAATCTAATTCCCTCAGCATCACCCGATTTAATTGACTACATTCCATTATCCATGTTCTACTTTTGTTAATATCCATCTTATACCCTCCTATCAAGACACTGTCCATTCCGTTCAACTGCTCTTCCAAGTTCTTTGCCTTCTCAGACAGAATTACAATGTCATCGGCGAACCTCAAGGTTTTTATTTCTTCTCCATGGATTTTAATTCGTACTCCAAATTTTTCTATTGTTGCCTTTACAGCTTGCTCAATATACAGGATGAATAACATCGGGGATAGGCTACAACCCTGCCTCACTCCCTTCCCAACCACTGCTTTCCTTTCATGCCTCTTGACTCTTATAACTGCCATCTGGTTTCTGTACTTATTGTAAATAGCCTTTTGCTCCCTGTATTTTACCCCTGTAGATTTGAAAGAGAGTATTCCATTCAACAATGTCAAAAGCTTTCTCTAAGTCTACAATATCTAGAAACATGGATTTGCCTTTCCTTAATCTACTTCTAAGATAATTCGCAGGGTGAGTGTTCCAACATTTCTACGGAATGGAAACTGATCTTCCCCGAGGATGGCTTCTACTAGTTATTCCACTTGTCTGTAAAGAATTCGTGTTAATTTTTTGCAGCCGTGACTTAATTTTAGCAGTCATAATTTCTGATAAATAACCATCCGTGCCTCTATGGTTTTGTATCTTGTCACATGATTCTGCATAGTAAACGAGTTCGGAGATTGTGTGATATACTGTGATGGTTCTTATATGTATTGGTATTTATATGTATATGTTACGAAAAGTTGAAGTTAGTGTTATTCTGGTTGCTTCACAACTGCAAAATAATTTACGTCAGTGACTCAGTTGTGGTACTTCTAGCAGTTATTATGCCCGACACGGTGTTTTTATATTAAAAGACACCACCAACATGCAAAATTCTAGATGTATGGTTGTAATTTTTGTTATAGAGACTGACTTTTGAAAATTAATTTCACTCTTGTGAAAACGTAAGCCTATGAGAATTCTCGAAATTTCTGTTGAGTGGAGATTAAAAAATTTACTTAAGTTACTTTAATCAAATTGTGGTTCAATGGCCGGCCGGTGTGGCCGTGCGGTTCTAGGCGCTTCAGTTTGGAACCGCGTGACCGATTTGGTCGCAGGTTCGAATCCTACCTCGGGCATGAATGTGTGTGATGTCCTTAGGTTAGTTAGGTTTAAGTAGTTCTACGTTCTAGGGGACTGATGACCTCAGATGTTGAATCCCATAGTGCTCAGAGCCATTTGAACCATTTTGTGGTTCAATATTGGAAAACTGATTATTTTTACTGTTTCAAAGGAAGAACCGCTAATCAGGAGAATTCTCTTACATTTTCATCTATCTTTATTTGTCAAAATTAGCAAACATTAAGATATTTATACGACTCTGGGCCGTTATCATTTAGAACAATGGAGCTGACCTGTGCACTAATGTTGCACATAAACATTGATGTTGCCACTTCGTGAGTATAGGGGTTGGTACATATAAAACTTTACAACACTTGTAAGTAATATTTGATTATATTGAGACCAAATATTACATGGAACTTACACGTTTTCGTGCCTCGTCACAAAATGGCTTCTTACACTACGAAGAAACAAAATGGAAGAGAGGGCGATCCTATACACTGACAATGTTGTATGTTGGAACACTATTTTTTAAAGAGAATCACCTGAGAGTTTCACCTGTGTCGCCCTTCATTGAAGTTTCTCGTTTCGCAAAAGAAATAGAGACCGCAATTGCATTCGTAGATTATATTAATTGATTACAGAGTATTGCTTATTTTTCTTCGATAATGTTTGTTTCGTTGCGACGTCAGTTTTGTTGTATTCGAGAATTTATTCAATATCATTTCTATAACGTTATGTGGCGTACCGCCACAATGAACTCTGGGACTAGCTGTAGTGATGTCTTGTTCTCAGTTTCATGTCAATGGACTCGTTCATTCGAGTGACCCCTCAGGGATTTGTACAACTCGTATTTCATAGCTGTTCTCTTGATAAAGTCAGCCAGTGCCGTTCATCACACAGTGAGACTTCTGTTGACTGCTTCAGTTTCCCATTCCACATATGGCTCTGTCAATGGATTGCGTCCTTCAACTGTTCTACCTTGGATTCATACAGTACATGTATGTCTTGTTTTTCAAGGCTGCTGCCTTGATAATGTAATCCACGTCCGTGAACCTTATGCTGATGGCTTCAGTTATCTGTCAACTTATAAACGAATGTTTAGCCTATGAACAATCAACTTAGAAGGAGTCAACTGCATTCATGAGGAACTATCCACAGCCTGCAACATCTGACAATGTTATATGTTAGAACCATATCACTTAGAGAGAATCTCCTGGATGTTTCGCCTGTGTCGCCCTTCATTCAACTTTCACGTTTTGTACATGGCGAGAAAGGCATACTGTGTATGATTCTAGTAAACCCCACTTTTGGCAACAAATTCATAGAATGTCATGTCAGTTGCTACCTGTACTTGGTAAATAAGTTTTAAATTCAGATTGTCTTGTTTGAAAGTGGTAATCCTGGAATACTTCTGGCTTAAATAAAGGGCATCAATATTTGTATGGTGGCCGAAACGAAAATATTTCTTTTTGAGATTATACAAACGTGTTCCAAGCAGACCCCCTCAGGATGTGTTAACATTCGGATGACCACATTTGGCTTCCCACACTCGGATTGTGTCACAATTAAAGGATGTATATTATTGTGCAGTAGTGATCCATTCTTCTTCCTGTTATGAGTTTCAGTATCATTCCAGTACCTGTCAGTCACTTAGAGGGCCCTGTCATGAGCGTGTTTCTTTCACTCTGTCATGGTAAGGAGTACGTGCTTACATTACCACACATGGGCTTTTATACTGTTTTTACTTTTTTTAATTATAAATATTTCATTATATTAGGGGACGCAGCACTAATCTTCAATCTAGACACCAAAAGAGGAGTGACATAAATAAAAGAATGGGTCAGTACTAGGATTAAAACTCATGGCAAAACGATATCACTGGTTAGATTCGACGATGACATCGCTATCGTCAGTAAAAGTAAAGAACAATTACAGGGTTTGTTGAATGGAATGGACAGTCTAATAGGTACACAAAATGGATTGAGAGTAAATCAGAAAGAGGCGCAGGTAATGAGAAGTAGCAGAAATGCAAGTAGTGAGAAGCTTATCATAAATATTGGTAATCATAAAGTAGAATTTTACGAAATTCCTCGCTTGGAAGCAAAATAATCGGTGAAGAACGAAGCTACGGTGATAGAAAAAGCACGCTGGCACAGACTGGCTCAAAAAAAAATCTACTAGTATGAGATACAGACCTTAATTAGAGGGAAACATTTCTGACAGTGTGCATTTGGAACACAGCGTCGTATGGTTGTGAATCACAGACAATGAGAAAACCAAATAAGAGGGGGTTAGAAGCCTTTGGGAGAATGAGGAAGTTCTTTGCAGAATCGGCAGAAAAAGGGACATGGAAAACAATAACAAGAAGAAAGGTCTCGATGATGGGACGTATGTTCAGACATCAGAGAAAAACCATCATGATAGTACAGGGAGGTGTAGAGGGTAGAAACTTGTCCTGAAAGACAGAAGTTGGAATACATCTAACAAATAATTGAGGACGTACGGTGCAAGTGCCACTGTGAGATGAAGAGGTGAGACCAGGTGAGGAATTCTTGGTGAGCTGCGTCAATCCAGTCAGAAGACTGATAACAGAAAAAACAAAACAAAATGAACATACTTAATTATTAATGTAGTTCTGTGCATACATCTTCCATAGTCCGTTCATCTGTACTGACTTGTACTGGAGCACAACATGAGTCATGGAGTTGAGGAATTATGTCTTCTGCTGGACAGGGAGTTTTACGCGCTGACTTTAACAGATTGCTCCATAATCTCTCATAGAATCGATAGACATACGGTTGCCAGTTTAGTCGACATTCTACTGCTGGCTGGATCGTGTAACTGTGTAACGTCCACTTAGAAAATTCATTAATGACTGTGCTGGAAAACCTCTTACGCTATTTGATTTTTAAACAGCTGAGCAAAACTGAATGTACTCAGACATTTCTCTCTTTACTTATTTTGTTCAACAATAAACTGACACACAATATTTTTAGTGCAACGCAATCTGACTTTCAATAATCACTTACCTCACAAAAATCTTCGTTACTCAAACTACTGCAATACAGCAAGCGCCAATACTGCCAGTTAAATAAAAGATTCTAACTACTGAAGGCACTAACTACATATAGGCACAGTTAGCAAATGAAGGATTTTGGTAGAGTACAAACAATTCATTTACCAGTGTTACAAATTTCCTTTTTCTGACGGACACACGTCCAGATCGTCCGCTCTCAAAACTCTGCCATCTCTCTCCCCACATCCACCACTGCTGGCGGGTCACCTCCAACTGCACAACGCTGCGCCCTGTTCACATCCAACTGCCCAACACTTCAATACCAAATATTCCAACAATGCGAACCAGCCATAGACTGCACACAGCACAGTCAGTGATTTTCATACAGAGCGCTACGTGGCGTTACCAACATAAAAACCTAAACAGCCTACTTACAACTGTTACACTTTACAATTTTAAAGGTGTCCTCATGTACGTGGTTGTACTTGCTCTCGTTATGCAGATTAATTGTTGGCACAAAATCTCCTGCAGGAATCATATTATCACCCAGTATCAGCGGTGGAAAGTTGGCACATCCTTGGGCTAAGGTGGAAGTATATCCTGGATTTTCTAAAACCATCACTTGATAGAAGTCACAATGTTTCGTCATTCCCAAAGTGATGTATTTGCTGTCACAGACGTTAAGACTGTAGGTCACGTGAAATAACATTAATTTCACATTGGACGACATCTTCTCACCTGTGGCCTGGCTTGCTGCAGCTTTCGGTATGCTCACCTTTCGAGAGTTCTCACATGATTGGATGAATGAATAATAAACCGCAGTACATATACAGTATGTAATGTTAGCAGGAGTGTGCACAACTTAGAAAAAATATTTTGTATACATAGTCACTGCAGCTAAGGAACTTGTTTAGATTACGATTCTGTTTATGAATCAAGAACCATACTCTTTCACATACAGGGGCTGCAGGTTTTCTTTATTAACTCTTCATGTTTGAATGCTGACTGCTGCCAGAAGACAGAATCAGCGCAAGTGTTAACCCCTGCTCCTCTTCGCGGCACAATACTTGTTATCTCCTCCTCTGTTGGATCTGATGCCTTCAAACTGATTGTGGCTGCTGCTGTGTCAGCAGTGGGAGAGGCAACAGTGGCGGTGGTGGTGGTGGCAGATGGGGATGGTGCCCATCCCACTGTGGGCTGGCAGGGCAAGCAGTTGCGTGGGCTGGAGGGCAGAGTTGGAATGGGCTGTTGGGCAGGCTGGTTGAGTATGGTTAATCCACCAGCTTGCAATGCCCATGGGTGCTCGTGGCAGTGTTAGGGCATTAGAAGTGCTGCATGGTGGTGTATCTGAGTAGCAAATCAAGAGGTGTGATACAAGGACCTTGTTGTTCAGCACGGCCGAGCAGAGTCAGCTGAGGCAGCAGAAATGGTGATGATGAAGACTGTGACACTTGGTAAATACCAATAATTTGTGCAATAATTAATTTTTATTGTGTTTCTTTTTTGGACCACCTCAGCTCTCTCCAGTGAGCTGTAAAACATCTAAATTGTTGGATGGGGTGGGTGGAATATAAGATTAGTTTTGTAGGAACTATTTTCTTATTTATATATACACTGAGGTGGAAAACGTCATGCGATACTTCCTAATATCGTGCCGCAACTCCTTTTGCCTGGAACATTTTAGCAGCTCATCGTGGCATGGATGCAAAAAGTCATTTGAAGTTCCCATCAGAAAAAATGAGCCATGCTAGCCCAGTAGCCGTCCATAATTGCGAAAGTGTTACTAACGCAGGATTTATGCACGGACTGACCTGTCGAATATCTATCGTTAATGTTCGTTGAGATTCATGTGGCCAAATCGTTCTCTCGAATTGTCTAGAATGTTCTTTAAATAAAACCTGAACAGCTGGGGCCCAGTCACATGGCCACGGTTGTTTGGTAACGTAGAGTCTATGAAATGCTTCCATGTAGACGAACATAGATAGTTCCAGTTAGTGATCAGTTCAGTTGAACCAAGAACCCACTGCGTTCCACGTAAACATAGCCCACACCATTATGGAGCCACCACCACCTTGTACAGTTCCTTATGGACGGCCTGGGTCCATGGCTTCGTGGGGTCTGCGCCACACTTGTACCTTACCTTCAGCTCTTATCAACTGAAATCAGGACTCATCTGACCTGGCCACGGTTTTACAATCGTTTTGGGTCCAACCGATATGGTCACCAGCCCACGGGAGGCGCTGCAGGTGATGTTCTGTTAGCGAGTGCACTCCCACAGGTCGTCCGCTGTCACACCACTTTAACGCCAAATTTCGCCGCACTGTCATTGCATACGTTAGTCGTAGTCCCCCATTGATTTCTGTGGTTGTTTCATGCAGTGTTGCTTTCGTATTAGCACTGTCAACTCCATGCAAACGCCGTTGCTCTAGATCGTTAAGTCAAAACTGTTGAGCACTGCGTTTTCCATGGTTAGAGGTAAGGCCTGAAATTTGCGATTCCCAGCACACTCTTGACATTTTGCCATTTTGAATTTCGGAATACTGAAATCCCTAACGATTTTCTTAATGGAGTGTCCCACACGTCTAGCTGCAACTACAATTCTGCGTTCAAAGTCTGTTACTTCCCGTCGCGCGGACATAATCACACGAATTACCTGAATACAAATGCCAATGCACTGCCCTTTTGTACCTACCCCCATATGTGTAGGTGCATATTTCTATCCCATGACTTTTGTCACCTCAGTGTGTATATATTCTAAATTTTTTTCAGTCAGTCTGTTCTACAATATTTTCACATTTTGGCTTCTATAATAGTGTGACTAGTTTTTCCACGTGAAAAAACAGGACATTTGCATAAAACTGGGATGAAAAATTGGAACAAAACGAAACACTCGACAAAAAGTAAATATCCTGCTTATATGACTGCATCGCTTTTCTAAAATAAATAAAACCTAAGGTTTGTACGCATAAAAAGGCATATATTTTAATAAGACACTTCAAAATATGCTTCTATTGGAACTGGATCATATGATAATTCAATGTTTTTCCAAGAACAGATTATAATTCAAAATACTGAGAAATTGATAGAATGATTTCTAACAACTGAACACTAGTGCAGATATAAAAAGATCCGTAGACTGTTTACCTGCTGTATCAGGAACACTGCTACTAACTTCGTACTTATCAGAATACCTAATATCTTTCAAAGCTTTGAACTGTTTAATTGCAGGTTGTAGAGCTCCTTGCAGATAAGATCTTGATAGGGAGACTTGACTACCACTTCTGCTTAAATAGTTTCAGTGGTTAAACAGTTTTTCTCATCGGCCCAAACGGAATTTACGATTGAAAATACCCTTTCCACAACAGCATTTGTGCCTGGTACAGCAAGAGCAACACTCATAAGTCTGTTTATATTTTTACATGAAGTACCTGTACTTTTAACTGTGTGGAATACAGCACATCATCTATTATCTTTTTCCAATTCCTCAAATTTCGGGGAGATAATGCTGTTCACGCATCCTACCTCATCAAACAATACATCTCCATCTATCTGAAATGTTGTACCTGAATTTACTGTCTTAAGAATTTCCAGTCAATTTAAAAGTCCAGGCCAACAAAAAAAATTCTGTTTTATGCAATGAAATGATTTCATCGGTTGAAATGGAGAAGTCCACTTTTCTAAATGAGTCACACAATTCCCATAAAATAAATTGGTACTCGTCCTGTATTTTGATTCAGTGAAAACACGCTCCTTTCCCAAGTTATTTAAAATTGAAGAAATTTGAAATTTACTAAATTTCCTGTTCAGATGTTTTCTTTAAGCAGCTCTAACTCCTCAGCTGATTCTGTAGCCGAAATCTTGATTCTTTCCAACTTTTGGATTGAATCTGAAAACATTTACAACTGGCTTTGTGTGAAATAAAGCCGAAGAAGTGACTGTGGGTTCTCAGAAAACTGTTTCAGAAATGTAGAACACGAATTCTGAGACAAAAAATAAGATTTCGAAGGTTCATACGTATCAACAACTCTTGTAATTCCTGACTTGTATTCTGAAATAGTGAAATCACGGAATGATTTTAGTTCCTCTAAGTGAATGTGAAAAGATTTAAAAACATTATTCCCTATTGTTTCTATGTCAATGGGGAGAATTCTGCTCTTGTTTTAACTCCACTGTGTATAACGGGGGCTGTACAACCGATGCCTTGAATGTTCATCTTGAGAACACGGTTCAGTTTGGAATAAATATTGTTTGTTCCTGCCCTCTTGTCCCTACCAAGTTATTTGCACAAAATGTGACAATGTTGTCAACTATATTGCGCTTTTTTGGGATACTTAATAATTCTGCCGTTTCTCCACCATTGTTCTGAAGACATTACTTTGCACTGAACAGCATTGGTAAGAATGAAATACCTAGCTAGAATCGTCACTAGCTTTAAGCTTTTGTGATTTGATGCTCCAACCATCACAGACACATACTTAGCATATTTAAGTTCTGACAACTTCATGCGTTGTGTACGACACTAAAACGTTCACAAAACTGACTAGCACTTTTTCCCTAGAACACGTGAATGTCTTCTCAAATAAATCTCTGATGAGAAGAACCGTGTAATCCACTGAATGGATGGAATGAATGTGTTTTGCGGTATCTTCCACTTTTTGTAGTTTATTCGTGCTTACAGTGGAAGTTATGCCGCTAGAAGTTCTCGCAGAAACTGCCAACAGGTGTCTCTATTTGTATTGCGCTGCCTTATATCAGCACGTCCTCCATGTTCATTTGAAAAAACTGGACGTCACAACGCACAATCTACCTTCGGGCTCGTTGTTTCCTTCAAGAAAAGGAACTCTTCATTCGTGGTTTTTGAGAAAGAACACTTTTTTCCCCTTACTAACGGGGACGAGTTAGTTTCACACACACAACAAACAACAGACAATGGAGCGCTCTAAACAGTGCTTGCCGAATCCAGTGTTAAAACTGTGAACAACAAATTCGTAACTACAAATACAATAGAACATTGATAGGCCTGTTACGAATCTTGTTACATCCATCCGCCATTTCTGCAGTGGCAAATAATCGATACGATTCGCGAAACTCACGCGTAAGTCACTGACACTGAGCATGATGAAGGAAAATCGCCTGTTCACACCTCCTCATCCCGTGACCAAAATAATGCTTCTTTATTCCATCTCAGCGTTCAAGGCAAAGCAAGACTCAAGAAAATGTTAAAAATCTATTTCTACGACACTAAAGTGGCAGTAAAAATAAATAAAAGCACAAAATGTAGATAAAAGGTAAGCTCTCTGCTGGTTAGGAAAAAACGGAATGTCTGGTGACCCTATTCTATAGAGTAAAATTCAGCCTGAATCGTGTTCAGCCCCGTATACGAAGTAAGGAATCCTGCTGCTTTGGAAGCAAAATCACCCACGACGTACGAAGCAAAGAGGACATACAAAGCACAGGCAAAGAGATAGTTCTTGGTCAAATGGTTCAAATGGCTCTGAGCACTATGGGACTCAACTGCTGTGGTCATAAGTCCCCTAGAACTTAGAACTACTTAAACCTAACTAACCTAAGGACATCACACACATCCATGCCCGAGGCAGGATTCGAACCTGCGACCGTAGTGGTAGTACGGTTCCAGACTGTAGCGCCTTTAACCGCTCGGCCACTCCGGCCGGCAGTTCTTGGTCAAACGAAGTCTGCTAGCATCGAACACAGCCTTAATTTGAGGAATAAATTTCTGATAATGTACGTATGGTGCACAGCATTGTATGGTAGTGAATAATAGTGAATAACGGACTACAGAAAAACCGGAAAAGAAGATAAACATCTGAGGTGTGGTGCTACAGAACAATGCTGCCACCAATTGACATCACAGCAGCTAAAAAGAGTACTCCACCTGCCATCTTCGAAGGATGCCGTGGGTATAACACGACTTATTATATTTTATCCTTATAAGCATTTTGTCATATTTTATTGTCAATCTAGTAAGGTTTCTATTACTTTCTAAATTAAATTACGGGTCTGATGATGGTCATGTGATATGACCGAAACCGGTCACCTATGTTCTTGTGACATACGTGGTGTGATCAAGACTGAATTTTAAAAAGAAAAAAATTTAAAAATTTCAAAGTTTGATCACTGTTCCAAAAATGTTTATTAAAATTGTTCAATGTTGAAATTCATGTAATATTGTAAGGTACGGAATGAGGAGGTTCTCTGCAGGATCGGCAACAAATCAAACATATGGAAAACACTGACAGGAAGAAGTGACACGACGATAGGACACGTGTTAAAACACCATGGAATACCTTCCACGGTCCCAGAGGGAGCTGTAGAGGGTAAAAACTGTAGAGGAAGAGGAGATTGGAATATAGTCGAAAAACAGCTGAGGACCTAGAGTGCAAGTGTTACTTAGAGATGTACAGGTGACCACAGGAGAAGAATACATGTTGTGTCACATCAAATCAGAAGAGTGATGACACAAAAAAGTTTAATATGAGCACTTGCTTTTGTACAATATATTTTTAGAAAATTTGCTTTGAATATTAGATTAGGCGTAAAAAGTCTATACACTGCGAATGATTTTACGACCTGACAGTCAGTAAGGTGTGCATAAGTATTTAATTCTTCATTTCGCTTTATAAAATATTATCTTTTATGAAGTTTGAACGTTTTGTAACATTAATAATTTGCAGTCTTAGCATTTTTTTTAATTACTAGTTTTACATGATTAGCCACAGAAAACATAAGTAGTTGTAGAGTACGCTGTAATCCTCCCGGTGCGCCTACGTTTCTCCCCCTCCCCTCTTGCCTGCCTCCTACTCTCTCCTGTATCACTACATAACAACGTAGAACGATATCCTAATTTAAGTCTTTTACTGTCTAACGGTATGATGTACGCTCAATGAAATCTTAAATTACTTCTTGATGTTCAAAGCGCCTAACCACATTTGTTTATCTATCTGTACGAAGCCTTTTAGTAGCTTAAGCACATCAGAAGATGGCATCTACTTGCCAAAACGGGTAATGTGAACATTTTTTTCCTATCTAAGCGATCGTGACGTAATAAACTATTATAAAAAGTCGTCGACGAGACGTTCAACTCTTATCTTCCATCTTCCCTTCGTTTCTTTTATAGCAGCCTAAATCATAACTCAATGATTAACCTACTGTAACCGTGTTGCGTACAGTAACACGTAACCTTCGTAGTGTATTTTTTTCTTCTGTTGGTAGTACTCTTTGAGAAGCCGCAAGGAGGGGGCGAGTTTATTGCATATAGCCCAGTCGTCGCGAAACGACAATGTGGATTTTAAGTACGAGGTGCGAAGTTGCATTGGGGAAGATGGATTACAGTCGGTACGTGTGAGAGAAGATCAATAGCTCACATGATTTAATCTTTAATGTACACTATTGCTGCAAACAGCAAATACCGTAAAACGCAACGACCACACAAAAAGACGAATAAGCAGATGCCAGACAGTTTGATCGCAATAACTTTAACGAAAAGTAATTCGGTCACCAATGAAGTGATTTACAAGACGGATGTTCAGCAGGTTCATTTGAATTGTTCTTCAGTCTTGGAGACTTAGCAAGTAGGACTGATAGAAGAGACTGAGAGAATCCAACGAAGAGAGGCGAGTTCCGTCAAGGCACTGTGTAGTCAGCGAAAGAGTGTTACAGAGGTGCTCAGCAAACTCCAATAGCAGACTCTAGGAGAAAGGTGTTGTGCCTCGAGGAGACGTTTACTATTGAAATTTCAATAGAGTATTTCTGGGAAGGAATGTTACTTCCCCCCACATACGTTTCGCGAAATGACCACGACGAAAAAATTCGAGAAATTAGAGCTAATACAAAGGCTTATCACAGTCGTCCTTCACCTTCGCAATTCACGAATAGAACAACAAAAGAGGGATCAGTTAGTGGTACCAGAAGTACCCCCCGCGCCGGCCGCTGGTGGCCGAGCGGTTCTAGGCGCTTCAGTCTTGAACCGCGCCACCGCTACGGTCGCAGGTTCGAATCCTGCCTCGGGCATGGATGTGTGTGATGTCCTTATGTTAGTTAGGTTTAAGTAATTCTAAGTTCTACGGGATTGATGACTTGAGATGTTAAGTCCCATAGTGCTCAGAGCCATTTGAACCATTTTTTTTTGTACCCCCCGCAACACACCGTCGAGTGGCTTGTGGCGTACTGATGTAAGTGTAAGTTTGTATTACGACTGCGAGGTGCCTTGGTGGAGAAGAGTTTGTACCTCTTTAATTCTGACGAATTTTGCATGAGAACGAGACGTGCAGTCGACCCCCTCCTTACCTACCACCTAATTAATTATGCACAGAATGCTAACGAAGGGAAATGATGGTGCACCCTGCTAGTTGGCAAAATAAGAAGTTCCCACTCACAATAATTTAATAAAAATCGTAATCTACTCAGAGAAGAAAAAAAGAACATCATCAGGGAATGGGATTCTGCATGTATCTACTAAATTATATGCGGCTTATATATTACAATGAGATTTATTATACATCAGAACATAAAGGTACATGATTATCGACACAAACAGTAGGTTAAAGGACAGGGTATTCTGAACTATTATGCGAATAAGAGTTGACTCGAGAACAAGGGCTCCTACTCTCTGTGATGCAATAGCTTGATGATAATGACTGGAGGTCCTAATCAATCAAATATTACTCTCTAGACTATACTTCAGTGTTGCAATTAGTAGTGAGAGCTCACATGGGATCGCATGGAGAAATAAGCAAGATGGACTTGTGGCAAGGTGAGCGCGCGTGCTGCTGAGGACTTCAGTATAAAACTGATAGGTCCTACAATGCCGCAGACACAAAATACTTCACCAATCCTGAAAATCGTAGCAGGTCGTCGGTAGACAGCTTTCCGATGATGTACGCACCGACTTCTGGTGTGCAGCAACTCTGTTTCAACCCCTTGCCTCGAAGGTTGTCCGAGAATTCTAAGTTCTGCCGAAAAAAGGTGCGACTAAGTCGCAAGACCGTCCGACTTCGACGAAGATTAGATCCCGAATCCCCGCGTCCACGCAATGCAAGAGCGAAGCCAACATTGCTCAACTCCCTACTCTCCCCGAAAACCGCGAATCAGCATTCAATGCTGATTCCGAAATTGCCCCACACTGTCTCAGAACACCATTCGCGCCAATAGCGACCTTTCCCTCCAATTTCGAGAAGGGCTTTATGACGTCAACTAGCCTCAATTTAAGTTGACCAATCATGCCTCTGCTATTCAGCTGAGAGCACTGAACTTACCATTTGATTGGCTACGAAAACAACATGCCTAGACCACAAGCTATCCGATGCCAGACAGTCGCACTCAGCGGGGCACTGTCCTCAAGTAGCCTCAGAATCAAGAGGACAATGCAGTCAGTCGATGCCAGGAGTCTTCATTCCGGACGCGCCTGAACGGTAAACACCTTAACTGCGGTGACACTTAGACGGCTCGCAGGTCGTTTCGCCTTGCATGCAATAGGCGAAACTCGACCGACGTGACTCAGAATTCGGGGAAGTGAAGCCCCCAACCGGAAACGCAGTGTGGAGCGTCCTCCGACGCTGGCCTCGCACAGGCCCCCAGGGAAGTAAGCCAACATGCACAGGAATCAAGTGAAAAGTATTTTATGCTCTCAGTACAAATACTCTCATCATAATAACCTTATTCGGTCTGTTAAACACCGTGCAATGACCTAGAACATTAATAAAATTGATGAAAATGAGAGGTGACATGGTAAAGATGGCATGGAACCTCTCACGATGACTTCTGACTTCAAGTGTACAAAAATTTGAGCTGTTGCAAATTATTAGCTCTAGTTCGAGTTTCAATGATTCTTTAACGTGTTTAATACACTGACCATAATGTTTAACGATTGATAACATTTGGAAACCAAATTCACGTTAAATTCAGTTTGAGAGTACTACTAATCTGATATCTCAACTGATGGAAGATATTGGAGACATCTGGATAACTGTGGTGGAAGTGTAGTGTAGCCTGGCCCAAAATCCAAAAGTATCTTCTAACTCATGACCAGTCCTCACGTGTATTCCTTAAAGTATGATTCCGTTTGTCAATAACCGCCTAAGGCTCGGAAAGGGAACCTATATCGATAACGTGTCTGATGCCTGTCTGTATGCTATTCCTGTTACACACGTAGTGTGGGTTGTATAAAACAAATCATGTAAGTCCGCCACGTAATCAGTATCGGTTTCCTATCAGTGTTTTGAGTGACTGTTAGCAAACGGAATCACAATTTAAAAAATACAAGTGAGGGTTGGTCACGAGTTACAAGGTATTTCTGGGCCAAGAAACTGTGGTGTCACCGCCAGACACCACACTTGCTAGGTGGTAGCTTAAATCGGCCGCGGTCCAATTAGTACATGTCGGACCCGCGTGTCGCCACTGTGTGATCGCAGACCTAGCGCCACCACAAGGCAGGTCTCGAGATACGGACGAGCACTCGCCCCAGTTGTACGACGACATTGCTAGCGACAATACGGACGAAGCCTTCCTCTCATTTGCCGAGAGACAGTTAGACTAGCCTTCTGCTAAGTCCATGGCTACGACCTAGCAAGGCGCCAATTGTAACAGTGCATGTATCTTACGAGTCGCATTTGTATAGTCAAGAGAGATGTATCACAAGGAGTCATTAAAGTTAAGTATAAAGCAGCTACGTACTTTTCTTGCTACCATTCAATAGTTATCCTGTTCCAGACTTGACGCCAGTCAGCGTGTGTGTACGCGTGCCTTTCTTTCGGCTACTTTAGTGTGGCGTAACAGTCTTGTTACGTCACAACAGATTGGCGACGAGTAAAAAGGATTCTTTCTGATTGCTTACATTTATTTGTGTCATGGCTTCGCCACAATCTCCAGATGTACTGTCCGAATTTTATCGCTTGCAGAATCAGCAGACGCAGGCATTATTGGATGCCCTTGGACAGCTCGTCCAGGGTCAACGTGCCATTCAAACCGATGCGGCGGCCGCCGCTTCACCGCTACCGCAGCCACAACTCGCAGTTGCACCGCCTTTTTGGCACTACGACCCGAACCACGAGTCGTGGCCAGAATGGTCCCGACAGTTCGGCTTCCATCTGGCCGCCTACAGAATTCAAGGTAATGAGCGGCAGCCGTTTTTGCTTTCTTGTGTCGATGTGTCCACCTACCGTGTGATAGTGAAATTGTTTCCCCGACGCGACGTAGCAACTCTGTCGTACGAGGAAATTTTGTCTGCTTTAGATGCCTATTTCAAAGAAACAGTTAATGTGGTTGCAAAACGGTATACGTTTTTTCGTACAAAACGTACGGCTGGTCAAACTAATAGGGAGTGGGTAGCAACATTGCAAGGACTTACTAGGGACTGTGCCTTTGACTGTGACTGTGGCCTTTCTTATTCAGATACAATGGTGCGTGATGCAATTGCACAGAACGTTTCTGATGTTCGCATACGGGAGCAAATTTTGAAACTAGTTAATCCCTCCCTTCAAAAAGTGATAGACATATTAGATAGACAAGACACACTTGACTGTGCTCAGGAATCTTTTGAAACTTCGCCAGCAGTGTGTAACATTATCCGGCCCGCCGGGCGAGCTGCGCGGCCCGGTCAACTGCCCTCGCGCAAACAAACGCAGCTGCCGCCGCGCTCTAAACCAGGTGTGCCGCGCCAGCCCACAAATGCAGTGAAATCATGCCCGCGGTGTGCTACTAGACATTCGCGTGAACATTGCCCATCACGCCAAGCTATTTGCTTTTTCTGTAATAGGAAAGGACATGTTCGAAGTGTTTGCCAGAAAAAGCTCAGATCAGACAATCACAATCATTCCAGGCCCTTTGCTTCGCGCCGGAATCGAAACAAGGAGACTCAGGCTCGTGGACCTTCGCCCACATTCATGTGGTTAATTCCACTTCGTCCAGTGACACTTTCTCTAACAGTGACTGTGTTCGTCCCACAAAAACTGTGCGTCGACGTCGCCGGAAATCACGTCCATTAGCAAGTGATTCTGTACCAGTGTCTGTTCAAATTGCACAAAACAGTCGCTCTTGTCGTCAGCAGGACAATAAACTTCTTGTTGATTTGGACTTTAATGGCAAGGTCATACCGTTCCAGCTCGATACCGGAGCTGCAGTTTCATTGCTCAATCACGACACGTACAAACAACTGGGCGCACCTCCGTTGCGTGCCGCAAATGTTAAGCTAACCACATATTCAGGACAGAAAATTCCTGTGTTAGGACAGTGCAGCCTTCTTGCAACATATAAAGGACAGACAAAACTTGTGTCATTTTACGTTCTTCGTTCTTCTTCTGCAGTGAACTTGTTTGGTTTCGATTTATTTCAGTTGTTTAACATGTCTATTGTAAATCAGGTCCTATCAGTGAATCACACTGTGCCTTCAGACCGTGTTTCTAGTGTATGTGACGAAATTGCAGACATTTTTGCACCAGGCTTAGGTTGCGCTAAAAACTATGAAGCACATTTGGAACTGAAAGTCGACGCGCAACCGAACTTTTTCAGAGCGCGCAATGTTACTCACGCATTGCGTGATGAGTCGCACGACCATTGAACGATTTAGAATCGCAAGGTGTGGGTGAATGTGCGCATTGCCTTTTCGATTTCAGCTCCGCTTCATCGCTTACGCCGTACCGGTGTTCCGTTTCTCTGGACGACGGAATGCGAACGCGCTGTTCGCCAGTTGAAATCGGCGTTGCTTTCAAATACTTGCCTTACGCCTTTCGATCCCCGGAAACGCCTTTTGTTGATGGTAGATGCATCGGATTTCGGGATCGGTGCTGTACTTGCGCACAAAATTGGCTCGCATGATCGCCCTATTGCCTTTGTGTCCAAATTGCTCTCATCTGCGCAAAGACATTATTCCCAGATAGAGAAAGAAGCTTTGGCTCTCGTGTTTGGTGTTACTAAGTTCCATGATTTCTTGTATAGTCGTCACTTTACCATCATCACAGACCACAAACCTTTGACATCGCTTTTTCATCCGAACAAGCCTGTACCTCCGCGTACAGCGCAGAAATTCATTCGCTGGTCTATTTTCCTCTCGCAGTACCGGTACGATATCTTGTATCGGTCCACTGCTAAGCACGGAAACGCCGATGCGTTGTCCCGTTTGCCTGTTGCTGAGGATAAAGCTTTCGATTCTTCCGAACTTGCTTGCCTGTTCATTGATTCGGAAACCGATGAAGTGGTCGAATCGTTTCCGATTGATTTTCGTCGTGTAGCTACAGCCACAGCTGCTGACCCTGTCCTTGCTACTGTTTTGCGTTTTGTTGCTACGCAATGGCCTTTGTCAAAGTCTCGGATCGAGGATCCGTTGGTTCGCCGATTTTTTCCTCACAAGGAGAGACTTTTTGTTCGACGTGGTGTTTTGTCGTTGCGTTCTGATAATGATCAGTCCAGAGTCGTGGTCCCACGTTCGTTACAGTCCTCTGTTTTACGGCTTCTTCACCAAGGACATTGGGGTATAGTGCGAACGAAACAACTTGCTCGTCAGCACTGTACTTGGTTCGGCATCGATGCTGCGATTACGAATATGTGTTCTTCTTGCATGGCGTGTGCCGAACAACAATCCGCACCGCCGCGGAAAGTCTTTGCATAGCCAAAAGCCACTTCCCCTTGGCAACGTTTGCACATTG
The DNA here is from genome assembly GCF_021461385.2 of Schistocerca piceifrons. Classification (NCBI taxonomy): domain Eukaryota; kingdom Metazoa; phylum Arthropoda; class Insecta; order Orthoptera; family Acrididae; genus Schistocerca; species Schistocerca piceifrons. The sequence goes on along the minus strand of NC_060141.1, from coordinate 177,543,433 downwards.
ATTTTGCTGGTCCATTCTGGAATGCTCGATGGTTGGTTCTGGTCGACGCCTTCAGTAATTTTCCTTTTGTTGTCCGGATGTCTTCCATGACGTCCTCCGCCACCATCCAAGCTTTGTCTGCTATCTTTTGCATTGAAGGTCTTCCGCAGACTGTTGTTTCCGACAATGGCCCACAATTCATGTCCGCAGAATTTCAGTCATTCTGCCAGGCCAATGGTATTCAACATCTGACATCCGCGCCGTTTTCGCCTCAGTCAAACGGTGCCGCTGAACGATTGGTCCGGACTTTCAAGTCACAGATGTTGAAGTTGAAAGAGTCGCATTCTCGGGAGGACGCATTGTTGCTCTTTTTGTCCTCGTATCGCTCTGAGCCCCGAGATGGTCGCTCGCCGGCTGAGTTGCTCCATGGTCGTCCTCATCGCACCTTGATGTCTTTGCTGCATCCGCCGCATCAGGTTCCTGTGCAGCGGCAGGCTCCTGCTTTTGCACCAGGCGACGTTGTATTTTATCGCAACTATCGAGGTTCACGGCGTTGGCTCGCAGGGTGCATTCTTCGCTGCCTCGGCCGCGCGATGTATTTGGTTTTGGGGGCCTCTGGTGAGGTGCGTCGGCATCTCAATCAGCTGCGCCTCTGTCGTCGCACGGGTTCTGCCGCTCCCCGTCTGCTTTCAGCGACGGTGCCGTCCGGTCAGCGCCCGGGGGACCCATCTACTGGCTCGCCTCATCCCCAGGTGTTACCGACGATGCCTTCCATTTTGCCCCATGGCGACGCGCCGCCGCAGCAGCCGCCGCCGCCGCCGCCGCCGCCGCCGCCGCCTAATCTCCCGCCGGCGTCGCCCGCATTCGACGCTTCGCTGCAGCCGCCAAGCGCCTCCCAGGGTCACGCGCCGCCGATCGCTTCCCGTGACCAGCTGTCCTCCGCCATGGAACTCCCGCCCGCTCCGGACCACATGTCGTCATCGCGCGTCGGCTACCCCGACGCCATGGAGGTCGACCCTTCGGCCCCTCCTGTCTCTTTACGGGCGCATACACCGCATGTTGACGTGCACCCTGGACTAGGTTTTCAGGCGTTTCCTAGCTCCCCTCGGACCGAATGGCCGGGTGCGGGTGGCACAGCCTCACCTGTTGTTAGGCTCCCCACCTCATCGCATACGTCAACATGGGGTCCTCCCCACGGCGGGCGGAAGCCTTATAACACGACCGTTCGCCGATTTGCGGGGGAGGAATGTGGTGTCACCGCCAGACACCACACTTGCTAGGTGGTAGCTTAAATCGGCCGCAGTCCAATTAGTACATGTCGGACCCGCGTGTCGCCACTGTGTGATCGCAGACCTAGCGCCACCACAAGGCAGGTCTCGAGATACGGACGAGCACTCGCCCCAGTTGTACGACGACATTGCTAGTGACAATACGGACGAAGCCTTCCTCTCATTTGCCGAGAGACAGTTAGACTAGCCTTCTGCTAAGTCCATGGCTACGACCTAGCAAGGCGCCAATTGTAACAGTGCATGTATCTTACGAGTCACATTTGTATAGTCAAGAGAGATGTATCACAAGGAGTCATTAAAGTTAAGTATAAAGCAGCTACGTACTTTTCTTGCTACCATTCAATAGTTATCCTGTTCCAGACTTGACGCCAGTCGGCGTGTGTGTACGCGTGCCTTTCTTTCGGCTACTTTAGTGTGGCGTAACAGTCTTGTTACGTCACAACAGAAACACTACTGCAACAGTTACAAAAATGTCTCCAGTTCGATTTCCCTGTGAATTTATTCCATTTATGGTACTTAAATGGTTTAAATAGCTCTAAGCACTATGGGACTTAGCATCTGAGGTCAACAGTCCCCAAGACTTAGAACGACTTAAACTTAACTAACCTATGGACATCACAGACATCCATGCCCGACGCAGGATTCGAACCTGCGACCGTAGCAGGCCTGCGGTTCTGGACTGTAGCCCCTAGAAGCACTCGGCACAGCGGCCGGTTATGGTACTTAATATTTCGTAAATGATTCAGAAACGTTGTCTTCTAAAGTGTGTTTCAACATCAGCAACAATGAAATTAACAGGAGATATCAAAATAGGAAACGTGGAAGTAGCAACTTTCCGCTAAATACACTCTGAACCATCAATGAAAGATGAAGTATTGTAAATGCGACACCCAAAACATGTATGACTAAACCGCTAATTATATAAAATAAAACTGGAGTCTTCTGGGTAAGTAGGGCAGGAGTAAGGTATATCTTGGTCCAAAAATGCTGCGTGCCTCAAGCAATCCTTGCACCTTCTACACTATGATTCCGTTTGCTAACACTCGCGAAACTTCTGATGGGCAACGTACACTACTGACAATTCAAATTGCTACAGCACGAAGATGATGTGCTACAGACGCGAAATTTAACCGGCAGGAAGAAGATGCTATGATATGCAAATGATCAGCTTTTCAGAGCATTCACACAAGGTTGGCGCCGGCGGCGACACCATCAACGTGCTGAAATGAGGAAAGTATCCAACCGATTTCTCATACACAAACAGCAGTTGACCGGCGTTGCCTGGTGAAACGTTGTAGTGATGCCTCGTGTAAGGAGGAGAAATGCTTACCATCAGGTTTCCGACTTTGATATAGGTCGGATTATAGCCTATCGCGATTGCGGTTTATCGTAACGCGAAATTGATGCTCGCGTTGGTCGAGATTCAATGACTGTTAGAAGAATATGGAATTGGTGGGTTCAGGAGGGCAATACGGACGCACTGCTGGATCCCAATGGCCTCATATCACTAGCAGTCGAGATGACATGGATGGCTGTAACGGATTGTGCAGCCACGTCTCGATCCCTGGGTCAACAGATGAGGACGTTTGCAAGACAACAACCATCTGCACGAACAGTTCGACGACGTTTGCAGCAGCATGGACTATCAGCTCGGAGACCTTGGCTGCGGTTACCCTTGACGCTGCATCACAGACAGGAGCGTCTGCGATGGTGTACTCAACGACGAACCTGGGTGCACGAATGGCAAAACGTCATTTTTTCGGATGAATCCGGGTCCTGTTTACAGCATCATGATGGTCGCATCCGTGTTTGGCGACATCGCGGTGAACGCACGTTGGAAGCGTGTATTCGTCATCGCCATTCTGGCGTATCACTCTGCGTGATGGTATGGGGTGCCATTGGTTACTCGTCTCGGTCACCTCTTGTTCGTATTGACGGCACCATGAAAAATGGACGTTACTTTTCAGATGTGTTACGACCCGTGGCTCTGCCCTTCATTCGATCCCTGCGAAACCCTACATTTCAGCAGGATAATGCACGAAAGCATGTTGCAGGTCCTGTACTGGCGTTTCTGGATACACAATATGTTCGACTGCTGCCCTGGCCAGCACATTCTCCAGATCTCTCACCAACTGAAAACGTCTGGTCGATGGTGGCCGAGTAACTGGCTCGTCACAATACGCCAGTCACTACTCTTGATGAACTGTGGTATCGTGTTGAAGCTGCATGGGCAGCTGTACCTGTAACGCCATCCAAGCTCTGTTTGACTCAATGCCCAGGCCTATCAAGACCGTTATTACGGCCAGAGATGGTTGTTCTGGGTACTGATTTCTCTGGATCTATGTACCCAAATTGCGTGAAAATGTAATCACGTCAGTTCTAGTATACCAACTGAAAACGTCTGGTCAATGGTGGCCGAGTAACTGGCTCGTCACAATACGCCAGTCACTACCCTTGATGAACTGTGGTATTGTGTTGAAGCTGCATGGGCAGCTGTACCTGTAACGTCATCCAAGCTCTGTTTGACTCAATGCCCAGGGTGATCAAAAAGTCAGTATAAATTTGAAAACTGAATAAACCACGGAACAATGTAGATATAGAGGTACAAATTGACACACATGCTTGAAAGGACATGGGGTTTTATTGGAACCAAAAAATACAAAAGTTCAAAAAATGTCCGACAGATGGCGCTTTATCTGATCAGAATAGCAATAATTAGCATAACAAAGTAAGATAAAGCAAAGATGATGTTCTCTACAGGAAATGCTCAATATGTCCACCATCATTCCTCAGCAATAGGTGTAGTCGAGGAATATTGTTGCGAACACCATTGTAAAGCATGTCCGGAGTTGTGGTGAGGCATTGGCGTCGGATGTTGTCTTTCAGCATCCCTAGAGGTGTTGGTCGATCACGATACACTTGCGACTTCAGGTAACCCCAAAGCCAATAATCGCACGGACTGAGGTCTGGGGACCTGGGAGGCCAAGCATGATGAAAGCGGCGGCTAAGCACACGATCATCACCCAAACGACGAGCATCTGTCGGACATTTTGTGAACTTTGTTTTTCTTTTTGTTCTAATAAAACCCCATGTCATTCCGAGCATGTGTGTCAATTTTTACCTCTCTATCTATATTATTCCGTGGTTTATTAAGTTTTTAAATTTATACTGACTTTTTGATCACCCGTTATTTGTCCAATGAATACCCGTTCATCATCTCCATTTCTTCTTGGTGTAGCAATTTTAATGGCCAGTAGTGTATGTCGATTGAGTGGCTGTAGCCTGCCTTGTTAACGTTCCCGATACAGACGTAGTGCGGGTTACCGAAAGGGAATCGTTAGGGGCAGCTGAATATGTGTGTGTGTGTGTGTGTGTGTGTGTGTGTGTGTGTGTGTGTGTGAGCGACAGAGAGAGAGAGAGAGAGAGTCTTGGGATAGGCATAACTGAATATTTACAGAATAATCTCAGACTTTAATGAAATTCAGTTATACAGAATCGTGCTTAGTTCATGCTTTTCTTTCGTTTATAACATACGATTTGAAACAAGATCTCTAACGGTGACAACTTTTGTTAAGGCACACGGCCATTGTCGTTTACATATACGATCCACGGAAATGAGACTGGTTCTGGTTGAACAGTCGGTGACTTTTATTGATCAACCACAAATAACAAAAAGGTTAGGAAGCTCTTACAGCATGTACGAAGAACTCAGGTGGATGGCTACGCAAGGAAATAACCTTTCATCGCAGTAGGAGAAGAGGCGTAAGTAGGGAACACAAGGATTGGCTAAAATGGTTCAAATGGCTCTGAGCACTATGGGACTCAACTGCTGTGGTCATAAGTCCCCTAGAACATAGAACTACTTAAACCTAACTAACCTAAGGACATCACACACATCCATGTGCGAGGCAGGATTCGAACCTGCGACCGTAGCGGTCGTGCGGTTCCAGACTGTAGCGCCTTTAACCGCTCGGCCACTCCGGCCGGCGAACACAAGGATTTGAGTCACTTTAGGAACGGGGTTAGGCTGGTAGGCTAACTCAGAGCGTGAGAAGTTGATGATGATTATTAATGCCGGTCTTTTCCTGACGGGTCCTCCGTGGTGCCGTGACTTTCTTGTGGGGCCGATTATAAATGAGGAAATCAGAGCGCAGCATATACCGCGGCTCGGCGCGGCGCCTGCGCGGGCTGCGCGGCGTCGGCGGTGACAGAGCGGCGGCGGGTCGGCGCCGTTCATCTGTCTGGCGCGCGGCCGTACGTCACGCGCGCCGCGGCGGACTGGACTCTGTCTTCATTAATCCGGCCCATGCAGGTGCCCGGCGAGAGCGCGCGCGCTAATTCCGGATCCGGGCGCGCGCCTCGGCCGCTCTGCCGGCGACAGCGGGAGTTAATTACCCTCATTACTCCTCTTCGCTTTGCTACCCGTGCTTGAAAAATAACGAGATTGCTCGAGAAGTGCGGGAACAAAGTGAAAGCTGTTCTCTCGCTACGCGGGAACCGGCGCAGGGGCCGCGAGAACGAACGATCACTGCTGGCTCTCGTGTGTACGCTTTGCTATCGAAGGAAGTGGCTCGCCTAATGAGATACCCGTAATACCTGAGCGTACCGAGCATATAAATCGAGAATACTTGCTCACCTTCCACGATCTCGGACTTCTACTCTTACTACTGCCAAACTGTCTCCTGAATGTCCAGATTTAATTTATACGCGAAGACAGAAACGATACAAGTGAGCTGCTTTTTTTCTGACTGTTTTTATACAGTTCGTCACGAATTTCTCTTCTGTGCCAACCTCTTCATCGCACAGCAGCACTTGCAACTTACGTTTTCAACTACCGGGTGATCAAAAAGTCAGTATAAATTTGAAAACTTCATAATCCACGGAATAATGTAGACAGAGAGGTAAAAATTGACACACATGCTTGGAATGACATGGGGTTTTATTAGAACCGAAAAAAAACTATTGCTAGACGCGTGAAAGATCTCTTGCGCGCGTCGTTTGGTGATGATCGTGTGTTCAGCCGCCACTTTCGTCATGCTTGGCCTCCCAGGTCCCCAGACCTCAGTCCGTGCGATTATTGGCTTTGGGATTACCTGAAGTCGCAAGTGTATCGTGATCGACCGACATCTCTAGGGATGCTGAAAGACAACATCCGACGCCAATGACTCACCATAACTCCGGACATGCTTTACGGTGCTGTTCACAACATTATTCCTCGACTACAGTTATTGTTGAGGAATGATGGTGGACATATTGAGCATTTCCTGTACATCATCTTTGCTTTGTCTTACTTTGTTATGCTAATTATTGCTATTCTGATCAGATGAAGCGCCATATGTCGGACATTTTTTAACGTTTGTATTTTTTTGGTTCTAATAAAACCCCATGTCATTCCAAGCATGTGTATCAATTTGTACCTCTCTATCTACATTATTCTGTGATTTATTCAGTTTTCAAATTTATACTGACTGTTTGATCACCCGGTATTTGCTATATGTATTCCAATCCCTGTCTTCCCCTACAGTTTTTACTTTCTAGAACTCCCTCTAGTATCATGGAAGTTATTCCATGGTGTCTTATCAGATGTCCTACTATCTACATCTGCAACTACATTCATACTCCGCAAGCCACCAGACGGTGTGTGGCGGAGGGAACTTTGAGTACTTCTATCGGTTCTCCCTTCTATTCCAGTCTCGTATTATTCGTGGAAAGAAGGATTGCCGGTATGCCTCTGTGTGGGCTCTAATCTCTCTGATTTTATCCTCATGGTCTCTTCGCGAGATATACGTAGGAGGGAGCAATATACTGCTTGCTCCTCGGTGAAGGTATGTTCTCGAAACATCAACAAAAGCCCGTACCGAGCTACTGAGCGTCTCTCCTGCAGAGTCTTCCACTGGAGTTAATCTATCATCTCCGTAACGCTTTCGCGAATACTAAATGATCCTGTAACGAAGCGCGCTGCTCTCCATTGGATCTTCTCTGTCTCTTCTATCAACCCTATCTGCACGGATTCCACGGAGCCATATTCAAGCAGTGGGCGAACAAGTGTACTGTAACCTACTTTTTGTTTTCGGATTGCATTGCCTTAGGACTCTTCCAATGAATCTCAGTCTGGCATCTGCTTTACCGACGATCAACTTTATATGATCATTCCATTTTAAATCACTCCTAATGCCTACTCCCAGATAATTTGTGGAATTAACTGCTTCCAGTTGTTGACCTGCTATATTGTAGCTAAATGATGAAGAATCTTTCTTTCTATGTATTCGCAGCACATTATACTTGTCTACACTGAGATTCAATTGCCATTCCCTGCACCCTGCGTCAATTCGTTGCAGATCCTCCTGCATTTCGGTACAATTTTCCATTGTTACAACCTCTCGATATACCACAGAATCATCCGCAAAAAGCCTCAGTGAACTTCCGATGTTATCCACAAGGTGATTTATGTATATTGGGAATAGCAACGGTCCTACGACACTCCACTGCGGCACACCCGAAATCACTCTTACTTCGGAAGGCTTCTCTCCATTGAGAATGACATGCTGCGTTCTGTTATCTAGGATGCAGTATGTCATTCTCAATCTATCCTGTCCCTTACTCTTGTCAGTGTGTTCCACACCTCGCCGATTCTGCAGAGAAACTCCTCATTGCATGACTTCTCAGTCTACTCAATTTTTAACTAAAATGTATTAATACGGTAGTGTCTGAATGCTGCACCATCCAAATGCTACAGCAGTATTCTCAACTTAGTCGGAAATCCGTGCAACAGAATATGGTGGTTCTAAATAATATTTTCTGACGACACAGTAGATGTCAATACACGGACATGCAGGCACAGGTTGCCTCAGAGGGATCCGTAGTTTGTTTCTTACAGTACATGCGTCATGTCAACGTCTACTTTCACAGCTACACTCAGCTAATTACTGTCATTTACATGACACAGGGTACTCTAGTTGTACCTCGTGCAGTACTAACCATAAGCCACGAATAATTAGAAATAATCAAATTTTACTTATTGTACGTGTATCACATGGTTAAATTTGTAGGCAATCGGGGGTACGCAGGACGTGTAATTTGGAACACACCTTTGCCACCTCTTCCAGTACTACAGGCGGGGCATCGACCAATTGAGTTTGGACGACGCGCTTGTAAGTGCAACGCCTATATAGGAGCTCGTTCCCGCCCTGCTTTGGAAGATATGAAGGTTACCAGGAAGACAACACATACACAACTGCAGCTCCAGAGTCGCTTCTTCCAGTTCACGATCTCAGTCATCTGGTATTTCACTGTGTCACAGGACAGATTTAGCATTAACGTCGATGCTAATTACAACAAGTTTGGCTCAAATGTCTCTGAGCACTATGGGACTTAACATCTCAGGTCATGAGTCCCCTTGAACTTAGAACTACTTAAACCTAACTAACCTAAGGACATCACACACATCCATGCCCGAGGCACGATTCGAACCTGCGACCGTAGCAGTCGCGCGGTTCCGGACTGAAGCGCCTAGAACCGCTCGGCCACTACGACCGGCCTACAATAAGTTTACCATAAGAGTGTGACAAACGTAATGTCACTTGTTGCACTGAAAGTATGTACTGACAGTACACCGTCTCGTATCTGCAGTAATAACTTCGACGACTAAGGCGTGCCCGTAACACATCTGACCTATTTTCGTGTCTTCCAATCTCTTGTTGCTTACTGTTACCGCCGGCCTTTGGCATCTCCCTACCGTTATGACCTTCGCGCTTGTAGTCTCTTGTAAGGATTCTTCCTTGTACTGAGTGTGTTTCCTGCACACAAAGAATTTCTGATCTGCCGACATGTTCCGTGATTCATGTAGCACTGTTGCATTGCGCACTACATTCCAAAGCGCTGTTCGTAAGGAATGAATGACAGATGATGGATATGAAACTAACACTGTGGCCATGGTTTTGTGCGATCAAAGGCGACGCGTCCATGTCTGATTGCGGATTGCTTGTGTAAGTATTGTACATCAAATTCCTCTTTTCTTCTTTTGGATACTTTTTTATTAATTCAGTATGATCATTACTAATTTACGAATAAGGAATGTGATTAAATTTCCTGTGCTATGTCCTGCAACCACAATCTGTCTCAAGGCCGTATGTAAAGTAAACAATTCCTCTGGTGTAGACAGCCCGAGCACAGTCTCATGGATGTCGTACAACTGTCGAGGGTCTACAGGTACTTTATGCTTATGGGGTGTAACACAGCTATCACTTAGAGTGTTAGCATTTAACACTTCTTTCCGTGGACAAAAGAGGACGATATTTCAGGCTAGTTGTCTGTCTGAATGGCAACATCAAAGACCTGTCTTTCGCTAAGCAAGGGCACGGACGATATCAGTTTCACAGCACGCAGTTTATCTCTTAATCGTTTAGAAGAGGTTTTATGCCTTATATGTTTGTGGGGAGCATTTTCACTATGTGCCAGTTTATTCTTAGGTTGAAGTACTGAGCTATTATGCTCATCCATAATTGTCAATAATATTGGATAAGTAGGGCAATCCTGGTCTTTGCCGTGCTTTTTTCCGCACTTACTGCGGGGTATATGGACTGATGGACGTATTTTCGGGGCAGTTATTTCTTTGCTCAGAATTCTTAATATAAGTGGTAATTGAGTTTGGCCACTGTACACAAAGATAACGACATCATAGTGAGAACAACAAGCTTAGGTGTGCATCAGGTTACATTTATTACTGTCATTGTCCGAGCATTTATTTATAGCTGTGCCCGAAACTTTATACACATGGAATTTATTTTCGACTTTTAAAGGTTCTTTGTATACAACGTTTGAAGTAGTATGATAGGGGACATAAACGAAGAGTTTGTCTGCTTTACCAACGTCAGAGACAGCCACGTACATCTAGCGGTGCGAAAAAGCCCGCAATACGCAGCTTCTGGCCATGTGCTTTGTTTACGGTCATAACATAACACAAGCTCACGGGAAATTCCCCTTCATAAATGAAAAGTTGCAACCAAATTATTGATTTTATGCATGACGGCGGACGCTAAGCACAGCCCGATATTTGTAACGTGTGCCTTCCGCTACGTGTTCCAAGTTATAATGTTGTAAGTTGAATCTGTGAATTTATCTTCTTGTATAGTGGTGCAACACACCGTATTTCCACAATTCTGAAAGTGCTCGCATTGGTCGAGTGAAACATATAAAATAACGAAAAGTCTCTACATTTTTAATTTTCAGAACCTCTCCGCCTGTGAGATGTGAACCCACATCCCAGCAGCCTCACAGCCTATCTCGTAAGAGAAATACCTCCCAGATGCCTGTACTATTAATAAATGTATACTACATCCCAAATGGAAGGAAGCACCTCAAACAGTTTATTTATCATATACACTTACATACATACTACAATCCCAGAAAGGACGTACTGAAAGTGAGAGACGTTCATGGCCAGGTAATGGAAGGGAATCGAGGAAACACTGTCACACAGAAATATATGAATTGTGTTTGACAATCAGTTTGCGAGGACATACTTAACTGGGGCTTCCAACCCAGTTCAGAATTTTGTGGTATCCAATTGTTAGAAGAAAATTCTTAACCAGTTCAAAGCTATATGAAATGGATTACCTTCGATCTAATAGTAAGGCGCAGAGATTCGTCTACAATCTCGTCAAAGGAAGATGGGACAACATCCGGAAAATATTAGCCGCAATAAACACAACAGCGTCCAAAACGATCACGACAGCTCTGGACACCAAATCCGACCCAAATTCAAAAAGGAAAGCTATTAATTGGATAAAGGGTCACGTAAAATATTACTACCTGTAAAGAAAAAGGAAAGAAGGTTTTGTGATATAAAACATCTCAACATTATAATATAAGACAAACGCAAAACTTCTAGGTGATATAGGCCAACGTGTTAAAAGACAATTAATGGAATATACTGACCAACATGCAAAAAGTTTTGATTCCAAATTCAATCAAGGTTACTATCCAAATCCAACAAGTGGACGTTTTTATTTCATCATAGACGGATTGTGACTTCAAATTTTAAATTAACTTGTGATCTTCAGCTATCATCACAGCAATTCAAGCAGGTAATCTCTATTTTTACGTGGAGCAAGACGCCAATGGTGGCGATATATAATTTTAACAGAATTTATATACAAATGGATATGAATTTCTGAAAGGTAAGATCAAGGCTGTGTTTGCGGAATTTCTGGATGTGTTAAAAGACGAATTGATGGTTACCACAGTTTCTGGTAGAATGAACGGATCAGGTTCTGGTCAAAAAAACACCCTACACATTGTCACCACCAAGGAAGAAGTAATTCAGGGAACACATGAAAAAGATTAAAACTAGTTTGTAATCTATTAATCTAAATCCCCGAATGTGACTCCCATGTTTTTGGTTCCTAAATTCAGTGCTGCGCACCAGCTGGTAGTGGACTACTGCGAATTAAACAAACAGGTGTCATTGAATCAGTGCCAGTACCGGATTTCATTCATGTTTCGTCTGGTTATTTAACACATTATCTCTCGAACAGGCCGTCTATTAATCGGACCGATATTTTAATATGTTCTGTAACTGTTCTATAAATCTAGCCTAGGAGACCGGCACGTCAACAAGTTAATACTGTCACGCAGCGACAAGAATTTCTGGATTTCCGTTGTTAACACTCAGCTGTTTCAGAGCTGCCTGTGGCGTTTCTTTATAGGTGCACTGTAGTTCAGCAACCTTGTTCTAGGTGCACCAACAAATTTTCGTTGCTATTGTTCGACCCAGACCGTAAAAGAACCAAGATCGTCTCAGACTGTCCCCGACGGAATAAAATTCTCGCCTATTACAGGTTAACTGTGTTGCTTGCTGCCTGAAGACTTCTGCTATAGGACTGCAGCCTACCAGCTGTGCTTGGACTTCATCGAACCACATGCCGCTACCAACGGGTTACATCCGTGATTGACAGGAAGTGTGGATCTAAAGGACATAGGTGAAGGACCAAACCGATTAACACCAACCTGTCATCTTCTGTTTGCTGCTGGGAACCTGAGTGCCCTCTCCCAGGCTGTGTGAATGTAAATGTGTCTTACATGTTACCTCTATAGGCAGAAATTCATAAAATTAATGGAACATGCTTTCTTAAAGTGGCTACTGGACTTGAAGGAGCCCTCTAGCTGATTAACCAGTTATGCTCGATTACACAGTTGCTCACAGATACAGATACTCCGATCTGCAAGGTTGCAGTATTGCAAATGCTTGGAAAAAGTATGATTTACTGGCAGAGAGAACAATCAGCCGATGCAGACTGCAGGAATTCAGGTTGCAGCCGCAGTTCACAAGACATGAGGGCTTACTTTGCAGATCTACAAAACGCAGACAAAAGCGTGACATGTTTGTCAAGTCAAGGATGCTGAAGAGCATCCGATACAAGAGTAGTCAAAAAGTTTTGGTTTACAAGGAAACATGACGTCACTATATAATGGCTTGAATTCGTATGTAAAAAATAAGAGATAGACTTACTTGTGGTAATACTTGTTATCAGATTATAATACTTAGAGTTTAACATTGGATATTAAGTAATGGTGTGGTAATGACCAGTAATACCCACTCTTGTGAGTTGTTAAGCGAAATTTTGAAGGAATGATTGTTACACTGAAACCCCATTCGCAGGTGCACTAATAAAATTTCGAAGCTATTTCTCGACACAGGAGGTAAAATAACCAAGCTAGAATTACACCATATGTCACAATCATAATCTATAGCATGCAAAGAGTGCCAACATTGCGAAGGTAGGACAACACACAGAACTCAATGCCTCATAGCGACCACAGACATAACAAGGAGCACAAATGGTGTAGTGTGACAGCAAACAGAACATCGTTCTGCAAACTCTACAACACTGACTAATAACATACAACATCCAAGCACCGCAGCTCCAAGGCATTCTAATACCGATGAGAAATGCACATGCAGGGAAAACAGTCCATAAATGAGACATCCCGATGCAGACAGGGCCACACTGAAACAAATGCTTAAACGTGGGCAAACGGCCCCTAATCTGCTACAATGACGTGGTCTCGCTTTACCTGTTTAAGACATCTCGTCCCCCTTGTCTAGGTATTCCATCTATGTCATTAACCTTGACAAAATTACGGTCTCGCTGATTACAGGTTAACTCCGCTGGTGAACCATAATGTGTTGCTTGCAACCTGTTTGAGGACTTAAGCTACGAGGGTACAGTCGGTCAGTTGTGGATGGACTTCATCGCCCCATGCAGCCGCTAAGAACAGGTCCAATCCGTTATTGACGGAAGTTGTGGCTCTATTGGACCTTCCTCTGGTGAAGGGTCAAATTGATTGACAGCAAGCTGCCATCTTCTGCCTGCCGGCTGGACACCTGAGTGCGATTTCCCAGGCTCTAGATGTACTGCCTTCCTGGCTACATGCTGTGTGAGTTGAGGGAGACCTGGGCTTCCCCCTTCACGACAACCGACATCTGCAAGATGCTGTGAGTACAGGTCTAAGTGCATGTCCAACTTAGAGAGTGCTGACGCCCGTCGTTTTCACAGAGACGATTCTACAGGCCGCCTCGCTGCCACCCTACCACCGCAACACACGCCATGTTACTGTCAGGTAGTGTGCCTGGAGTGGTATCTCTAGTATTCTTCGCCGATGCCTGAGCGCAGCAGCCTGGCACGTGACTTTGTAGCAATTACGTTAATGAAACGTTAATACAGATACCGCTATTTCACTGACGCCTTTAGGTGCAAGACTGAAACACTCACCAGCCCTCAGAGCTATGCCTCCAACACCTGCACCTTCACCCCACTTGTCCTACCTCCATGAATACTGATCTCCTGATCCAATGGCTAATAGTCACGGTATTTACTGGTGGACAGCGGCTTAATTGTTTTTCAATACGTTACAATGAATTTTTTTCTTTCAATAGCCTGTGGGGGCTGTTAAATAATAGTAGTGGTAAGGACAGCTAAAGCCCAGCTGGAAAGACAAGCTGGGCTGCAGTGAGCTGAAATAACAGTGGTGGTACAGACAGCTAATGTCTGTACCATCACTATTTCTTCAGCTCACTGCAGGTACCATAAGTGAAATGGTAGAGAAGAGACACCAAAAAATTAATAACCATTACAATCTTATCTCTACCAAACTACTGAAATGAAGCGTGAGAAGTAAAACATAATTCCGTTACGTCAAGTTACATAACTAATTGCTAGTTCCTTACTTTCCATTAAATCAGTCAAAAATTTAGATGCTAAGTTAACGCTCTAAACACATCTTACATAACTACACACAATTATACCTAATGAATCTGTCCAGAAATAAATTTTAGAAGAAATAGCTACTTTACTTTGCCACAGGTTACATATTGTGGTTATGTAGTTATTATTATTGCCACTAGCACTGGTACAATTCTTTCTTATTCAGTCAACATATGATTCAAAATTTGAAGTTTTAGTATTCATTATTTATCAAAAAGTGCCCAAAGTTTTCCTCTGAATTGGAATTAAAATATATTTTCATTATCAGCCTCAACAGCTAATTAGATCATTAAATTACTATTCATCTGCATTTCTTGAACAGCACTTTCTGTTATCAACATTATCGTTTAGCTCCTCACTTACATATAAACATGTATAGATACAAATAGGGCAACTTGTATGAAAATATATGGCATCACTCAAATATTAGCTCTCAAAATACTTAATGCTCTGTATACCTTCCAAGTCACATTAACTCCCATTGTATCTTCCTCTTTCTACTCAGTATCATCCACCCTTCAAATGCATACTGCTTCAACATATATTATCCTCCTTATTCATCTCAACAGTTTTCTCCCACACATCATCGAACTCATTACATGATTTGTACTTCATATTACTCATCTAAACAAGTAATTCCTCATCTATATCTCATGTTACATGTTTTGCTGTTTATAACTTTATCGTGTTTTATGTAACTAACTCCTTGAGGTTTTCCTGTTCCTTCATAACTCACAGAACCAATCTAAAGATTACACAGAGTGTTACAAAAAGGTACGGCCAAACTTTCAGGAAACATTCCTAACACACAAATAAAGAAAAGATGTTATGTGGACATGTGTCCGGAAACGCTTAATTTCCATGTTAGAGCTCATTTCAGTTTCGTCAGTATGTACTGTACTTCCTCGATTCACCGCCAGTTGGCCCAATTGAAGGAAGGTAATGTTGACTTCTGTGCTTGTGTTGACATGCGACTCATTGCTGTACATTACTAGCATCAAGCACATCAGTACGTAGCATCAACAGGTTAGTGTTCATCACGAACGTGGTTTTGCAGTCAGAGCAATGTTTACAAATGCGGAGTTGGCAGATGCCCATTTGATGTATGGATTAGAACGGGGCAATAGCCGTGGCGCGGTACGTTTGTATCGAGACAAATTTCCAGAACGAAGGTGTCCCAACAGGAAGACGTTCGAAGCAATTGATCGGCGTCTTAGGGAGTACGGAACATTCCAGCCTATGACTCGCGACTGGGGAAGACCTAGAACGACGAGGGCACCTGCAATAGACGAGGCAATACTTCGTGCAGTTGACGATAACCCTAATGTCAGCGTCAGAGAAGTTGCTGCTGTACAAGGTAACGTTGACCACGTCACTGTAAGGAGAGTGCTACGGGAGAACCAGTTGTTTCCGTACCATGTACAGCGTGTGCAGGCACTATCAGCAGCTGATTGGCCTCCACGGGTACACTTCTGCGAATGGTTCATCCAACAATGTGTAAATCCTCATTTCAGTGCAAATGTTCTCTTTACGGATGAGGCTTCATTCCAACGTGATCAAATTGTACATTTTCACAATCAACATGTGTGGGCTGACGAGAATCCACACGCAATTGTGCAATCACGTCATCAACACAGATTTCCTGTGAACGTTTGGGCAGGCATTGTTGGTGATGTCTTGATTGGGCCCCATGTTCTTCCACCTACGTTCAATGGAGCACGTTATCATGATTTCATACGGGATACTCTACCTGTGCTGCTAGAACATGTGCCTTTACAAGTACGACACAACATGTGGTTCATGCACGATGGAGCTCCTGCACATTTCAGTCGAAGTGTTCGTACGCTTCTCAACAACAGATTCGGTGACCGATGGATTGGTAGAGGCGGACCAATTCCATGGCCTCCACGCTCTCCTGACCTCAACCCTCTTGACTTTCACATATGGGAGCATGTGAAAGCTCTTGTCTACGCAACCCCGGTACCAAATGTAGAGACTCTTCGTGCTCGTATTGTGGACGGCTGTGATACAATACGCCATTCTCCAGGGCTGCATCAGCGCATCAGGGATTCCATGAGATGGACGGTGGATGCATGTATCCTCGCTAACGGAGGACATTTTGAACATTTCCTGTAACAAAGTGTTTGAAGTCACGCTGGTACGTTCTGTTGCTGTGTGTTTCCATTCCATGATTAATGTGATTTGAAGAGAAGTAATAAAATGAGCTCTAGCATGGAAAGTAAGCGTTTCCGGACACATGTCCACATAACATATTTTCTTTCTTTGTGTGCGAGGAATGTTTCCTGAAAGTTTGGCCGTACCTTTCTGCAACGCCCTGTATAGAAGTCTTCAATGGTACTAATCAGTATCACTCAAAATTTAGACAGATGTTTCCTTTCAAATCTGGCACTCGTCTCTATTCTTTTGGCAATACCAGTTCTGTAGTTTGTTGACATTAGACAATTACACAACTTGTAGGCTTTTTGATATCTCAATTACTACTTTAGCATTGATTTCACATTATTGAGATAAATGCACCACAGGTCTTCCTAAACCGATCCTAACTCAAATTCATTCATTATCAGCCTCAACAGCTAACTAGATCATTAAATTATTATTCATTTGCCTTTCTTGAGCAGCACTAGTCTATATAATATTGCCCACTGTTTTCCTGTTCGAGGGATAGGAAAGTTTGATATGAGTGAAAATAGAAACCGGAAGTAAATTCTGATCCAGCTGGGAGTGTACCAGTCGCCAATTGGTGTACCAGCCAAAGAGTTCTAGCTAATATGTTTGCTCCAATTCTATTCTGTCATCCGCGTTACTTCTCCATATGTTAAGGAGATTTGCAGTGTAGTAAATTTTCTGACGTTGCAGCTTGATAATTCTTGGATCAGCGTTTCTTCAGGAAATCTCCATTACATTGATAGTAATTATTATCCTTCACTTTCTTTATAACTCCACAGGTGAAAACGTCAACCTCCGTTCTATGTACTGCCAGCTGGACTTTGCCTGCCTTTTTAAGACGCACAGCGAAAATTCCTTTTAACCATTTGACCGAGCGAGGTGGCGCAGTGGTTAGCACACTGGACTCGCATTCGGGAGGACGACGGTTCAATCGCGTCTCCGGCCATCCTGATTTAGGTTTTCCGTGATTTCCCTAAATCGTTTCAGGCAAATGCCGAGATGGTTCCTTTGAAAGGGCACGGCCGATTTCCTTCCCCATCCTTCCCTAACCCGAGCTTGTGCTCCGTCTCTAATGACCTCGTTGTAGACGGGACGTTAAAAAAACACTAACCTAACCTAACTTTTAACCATTTGGTAAACATCATTGGGTGCAATTCTCTTTTAGATTTATACTTCTGCTCTGTATTAACCAAAGGGTACTTGGTATTACTATTCGCAGTCAGAGCTCTATTATTAATTTTTCTGTGGGTGGCTTCAGTTTTATTCTCCTGTTCTTGTACATCTCCTTGCAAATACTTGCTGCCTAGCTTGAGTATCTGGTCGTTGTCGTGCTTGTGTGTCACTATTTCTTCCCTTAAATTCAAAACTAGTTCAGTTTCCTCAACTGCTAGTTCTTTCAGGGGTTTGATCATCTCTTCCTCCTGTTCTTCCTTTGGCTTTCCTGTACTGTATCTGTGGACAGAAATTTCTCTTGATCTTTCAAACCTATCCTTAAGTCTATAATACTTCAGAGCGAAATTTATAAAAATACTGAAAACGTTGTTTATAGTCCTCTGCATTAATCTGAAACACCATTTTAAATCATTTATATGCATTGAAGATTGCGTAATACAGGTTACTACAGCGCCAGCAGATCATCTTCACTCTTCCACTGACATTGGAACAAGTCATGATGTTTGACATTTGATGTGGGTGAGCCTTTATGGGCTTGTATGTGCTTTGGCTGCCGGTGTCACGCAGGCAGCCTGCTTGATCACTTTGCATGTTGGGGCCAGCCGCGGTGGCCGAGCGGTTCTAGGCGCTTCAGTCTGGAACCGCGCGACCGCTACGGTCGCAGGTTCGAATCCTGCCTCGGGCTTGGACGTGCGTGATGTCCTTAGGTTAGTTAGGTTTAAGTAGTTCTAAGTTCTAAGGGCTGATGACCTCAGAAGTTAAGTCCCATAGTGCTCAGAGCCATTTGGCATGTTGGCGTTGTTGAAGTGCAGTAGTCATAGTTCAGTTGTCAGCCATTCGTTGAAGCCGTCGTCGCTACTGGCTTGCAGATCTACTGCCAGGTGAAACTGCTGCCGCATTAGTTTGGAGTTTCGCCGCTAGATTTCGAGTTCAGATCTCAGGGTTCCCAGTTTTGCCGCTTGGAGTTATCATCTCAAGGTGTGGTGTAGTTTGTTTGTGATTTTTAAATTCCTGCATGTTCCTGGTCTGGCGCAGTGTAGAGTCACATTGCCACCAGCTGTTCTTTGTCTCAGCTTCCCTGCTTGCTGCCTGCGCCTGTGACGTCACTCAACGATCACGCTGTCGCTCTCGGAGCTAACGAACACATTAGACCGCGTTCACCGTGGCACTGACACAATCATCAGACGCTGTAACCAGATGTCGCCCGATAACATCGGCCGACACTTGGTATCAGTGCGTCCGAAGTCCTTCTTCAGTTGTTGGCGGGGTCGAGGAGCTTAGGTTAGGATAGAATCTATTATATCTATAAACTAGGTTACATTTTAACCTCCAACGATGGGATGGATACCACGATACCTGTGTTTGAAAACAGGTGCTACAATACGGCGTTTGCTATTAAAAAGATGCCTAATGCATGTAAATAAGCTATACATCTCTCAAAATGAACGTGACGAGTACCGTAAAATCTGTCATAAGTTACTAGAATTACCAGGTAAGTTTTACGAATGTGTGAGAAGAAAGGAAAAACGCCATGATACAAAAGTTAAAAACTGTTCAACTATGTGACACCACTGTCCCTCTTCCACCACTGATTAGCGCCACAAGTGACCGGCACGTTTGAATCTAGCATGCCGTACTTTATGTTTTTTATATTAATACGTGTGTATTACGAAAAATATGTAGTTTAAATAATACACCAGTTCTGTAGTTTGTTGACATTAGACAATTACACAACTTGTAGACTTTTTGACTTCTCAATTACTACTTTAGCATTGATTTCACATCTCTCCAAACGTTGTTTCGAGTATGGTTTATTATGCTACAGTGGTAGGACATTCGACTTCGCCTTCTAAAGGTTTTGGTAACGAGGTTATGCACACGTAATGATTAAGTTACATGGTGAAAGTAGAGTGTGTTTCTGTTATACGATGCATGTATAACATTTGTGAGAGATTTCCGGTCGGTGTGGCCATGCGGTTCTAGGCGTTTCAGTCTGGAACCGCGTGACCGCTACAGTCGCAGGTTCGAATCCTGCCTCGGGCATGGGTGTGTGTGCTGTCCTTAGGTTAGTGAGGTTTAAGTAGTTCTAAGTTCTAGGGGACAGATGACCACAGATGTTAAGTGCCATAGTGCACAGAGCCATTTTTTTGTGAGAGAGTAAGCAAATATTACTTAATAAATGAGAGGTAGATGTATGGTTTCACAGCAGTTTGATTTATTCTAAAAATGGTGGACGTTAATGCAATACTGGCAGTACATACAGATAATCAGATTCTAGCACTGGAAACTTCAGCGTTCTTTAAACAGTTTCCAGTGGATTTGGGAAGGGAAGTAACGATGTTTCTGGTGATAGTGTTATTCCAGACTGAGTGTAGCTTTTATTAAAGGAAATCTACTACAACGTGTTTTAATGCACTTATACAAACCATAGCTACAAAATTCGGTAAAAAATAAATGTAATGTTTCTTACTATTTCGGTTGCAGGAGTGGAGATACTGGCTTTTAAATTAGTCATTAGGGAACTGTAAACAGCGCCCAACATTTCACACACAACATCTGGATTTTTACTTTTCAGAAAACTGTACAGGCCTAAATATTGGAAAGATGTTAATTGCCAGATGTCAAATAACGAAGTGTCACTTCCAGTTTTACCTAAGGCAGAACTGCATCTTTAATGTGAGTCTGGGAGTTTTTAATACAGTTAGAATTACACTTCTACAAGTACTCGAAATTATCTTTCGTTATTCGAAAGTGTTTCGAGTATGAGTCTTCGCTTCTACATTCGCTAGATGATTAGTGTTGTCTCTGAAAAGAAAGATTACAAACGCAAAACGTTCCGCTGAATACGAACTTCCAATGATTGTCATTCAGCATACGTGTGAAAGACAAACATAAAGTTTAGAATAAGATACACTGGACACCTAAAGCACTGACGAGTGGAAACACACACATTTGAAAACCACTTCAAGTAACAGAATCATCACCATACTGGTCTAAAAACGCTAGTAAGCAGTAATAATAATTTGCAGTCAGCTAATGCGCACCTACCAAAACCCAAAAAATATCCACTACAGTAACTTGAAGCTTAAGATATGTCAGCATCACCTGAAAAAAATTTTGTTTGAGATTATTATTTACACCTAAAATCTCAGATAAATATTTTGCCTGTTTGTGGTTTCCAATAAATCTGCGGTTTCAGTCCATAGATTGCGAATTATATCCCGATTATGATACTATTATCCTCAGGATGCCACATACTCACTCTTTCATGGATTAAACTTAACTGTTTCGCAGAGTCCATATTTCGTGTGTGAGATCGTCGGTCGATTTGACCGAATAATTTCCCCGATTGTCGTCCTATGTCCACGCGTTCGGACGATGAGATCGGCTACAGTGTGACCTCTCTCATAGTAGGGTACCGATCTGAAAAGATGGGCTTACATCGATCGTCGATGGAATCCACCGATTTCGTTACCACTGTGACCGCAGCGTTACAATTCGTGACTCCACGTTAAACCAACCGATTTTAGATGTTCAAAAGGCACTTTCGGGCATAACATCACAAGAAGACACTTCTCTGATAAATCCGTGACGAATATTTGGCCTGTGCAGATGCGGTAACCTCCACACGTGTCTGTCTTTAGCGTCCGAATTTCGGAGTTTCTCAAGCGGATTTTCACCTTCATGCTTTACGACACTGTTGATTAACACTGTCTACTTCTTGATACTGTGAAAACAATTTTATTCACGGAATACAATATATAGTTGCATTGTACTTCCCAAATTGTATTGTCCATTCTCGTAATTTTTGGGTTGCAAAATTACGTTTTATCTCTCTCTCTCCACAATTTAATATTTATTATTGTTCGACCCTAAGAACAGGTTTAGGCCTGGTAGCCAAGATGAAACTGCGTACCGAATTACCGTTGTTCACTGAAGAGCAATTGTCATTTTACGCGGTCACAAAGATGAAACAACACCGATTAACTGTGGTATTATTTGCGGTCGAATAATTTAGCAAAATAAGCTTAATTTTAAATTACCACGACCTGGTGGATAAACGCTAATCGGTTTGTGACTTCAACGGGAGTTGTTTTAAGCGGTTTTGAGCTGCCCAGTAATGCTATATCAAGGAAAAGAGGTTTTGCATTAATCAAGCTCGCGAAAAGTTCGCACAAAATAAACTTACATATTCATGTTAAACACAACTAGAGGCAGTCACTACCATTTCCTACATTTATACTTACATTTGATCTGATCACAGGTGAAATGCATTGAAATACTACCATATTCTGCACGCACTGTATGCACGGCAATCTGTTGGTTGGCGCAGTGGTCGCAATCTAGCTATATCGGCAATTTTCGGTACGAAAACTTTGTCACCATTCGATATAATTCGGTTTGCTGGAGTCAACCAACGACGATAGGGTCACACTCTCAGCCGTTACGATATTCCTCCTCCCGCTACGCCATTATGATCACTTACTTACCGTACTTAACTCCATTTGACGACAGTAACACACGCTGGAAGCACTCGGCCCTTGATTATCGACTCTTGGCCTACCCTCGACCTGTGATAGTAAAATATGCTAGTCTTTGCGTAAGGGTTCGTGGATCCCTTACAGGATCCAATACCGAGGTCTATGTGACGGCACTGTCCTGTTTGGCAATATCTGAGCTCTTGCCGTGGGGAGCTTCTTTCCTAAGTATTGACTTCATTGTAATTTTTTTCAATTCGTAGATTATACTCGAAATAAATACCGATACTCGTTAAAGCTGTATACTTGTTTGTCTTACGTGCTATAATATTGAACACAAATTTTTATTAAAAATTTTCTTATTCACCTCATTATATCCTGAATTTTGGAATAATTCTTTGTATAAATTTAACTGCCTTCCTGAGTTCGCTACCTCAACTTCTTATTTACTTGTTTACTGGTATGATATTCAACAGTGTGCTAAAATCTCAGTTAAATATCGTTTTGTCATTGTTATCACTTTGGGGCTAATATATTGATGATCGTAAGGAGTATGATTCATTATAAATCAAAATCACTTTAAATCCACTGTAAATCAAAAACAAAATAAAATTATTATGTATCGATAAAATAATATTGCTGTACTAGGTCGATCGATTCCATCCTTTTGTTTTCCTGATGGGCCTGTGCAATATCACAAAATGTGGCTGAAAACAGAACATTTACTATTACAATTTAACGGAGATTAATTATGTCGCTTCAGAATCTGAAGAGGAGAGTCTATGTTAAGTGGTGGTGGTGGTGCGTTGGGGCTTATGGGCGCTCAACATCGAGGTCATCAGCGCCCTGACACACATTAAAAGGAACGAATGTGGACAGACCTAAGAAAACTAAAGCACACACTCAAAGAAAGCAGGAAAAGAAGGAAAATGCTGCATGCCGAAAGTGTAACTCCAACAAGTTCTGATTTTGTCTTGAAATGCGAATATAAGTATTATTTATTGAGTAACTCAACACAAAAGAATGCAATATTCTTCTTTTACATGACAGATGAAACGTGCATTAATGAAGGTGAAGTTTCTTGAGTGAAAGGAAGGGCTGCAACGAAGAAATGAGGCCCTGACAAAAATAAAAAAAATTAAAAAGTGATCGCAAGCACTTGCCTGCCAAAAGCAAAGCTCTCAGTTACGAGTGACATATAAAACAAGTACGTGCCATATGTGTCTCAAAATCGAAAAGTCCTTGGTTGGAGTCTCATCGGCAGAAACATGTTTTTTTTTTCTTTTGCTTAAATTCTGAATATCATCAAATGGAAATGTAAACTAACAACTGAAATATAATTTCTCATAAAAACAACATACTTTTCTTTTTTAATCAGTAGTCCCTTGAAAATAAACTGTTTGTTACTAACATGTGAAATGTCCAGCTGTTAATCGGAAAAGACGCCATCAGCAGTACTGTTCATTCTCTATATAAATAAATTGTTTTCTATTTTATGTTTGATTTTTTTTTTTTTTTTTTTTTTTTTTTTTTTGGAACCAAGTGTTGAATTATTTTGAACACCCTTATTTTCTTGCAACTAGTAATTAAAAATAGATATTTTCACTAACATTTATATTGAATTGAAATGGAAGTAAAAGATACTATTACTAGTGCGAATCGACTCATGGAGCCGCAGTTCGTATATTTTTATGCTACATACTAACGACTTTCTCATAACGGTCAATACGTTTAGCAATTAACACCTCTCGGATATCTTCAGATCTTCGAAGACAAACTTGTTTATTTCTTTCAAAATTACGCCGTACTGCTTTAGCAAATCAGTGTCCCGGGATTGAGCTTCAAGCCCTGTGATTATATGAGACTGAAAGCAGAAGGAGCAGTCCTTAAGGATGACTTTGTGTGTGCCGGAATCACAACTATTCGTCAGCGCAAATTTTATGTTTACTGAGTCATTCCAAAATAACTTTTCAGTTCTCTTGCAATATAAAAAAATTCTTCACAATATATAAAAAACGTGTTGCAAAATGTCTTTCATTTTGAATAATGCTTGTATTTTCTCCGTAAATTTACCTCCTCATGACGGATAAATCCATCATCAACATTTCTATATATGGAGCGACCAAAAAGTTTCAGTTCGAAGACCGAACAGTCCAGAATCGGTATCTCAATCAGGCAAAATCGCCGTGATTATTGAGGCAATTACCCAACCGGCGCACCACGTTGAAGACACCAGTTTGTTATAACAGCGTGTCGTGCAGTGTGGAAAACCACGTAACTGCTGCTGCACCTCCTCGTCCGAGAGCAACTGTTGACCCCTGAAGGCCATAAATCGCAATGGGAGAGATCAGGACTACAGGGGTAGGAGGGAGGGGGGGGGGGGGTGCTCTAGTTTCTCCCATTTGAGTTGGTACAATTTCTGCATATATGGGGACGTGCGTTGGCAGCAGTACAACGGTGGTTTTCGACAGACATTCTGCCCCACACACACATTCTTCGTTCTCTGATGTATGTCTAAGGGTGTCTCTCCTTCGACAGCCAAGAAAAGAATAAAAGCACGTCAGTCATGGTGGTATAATATGCATGACGTGGACGTCAAGCACGTCAGTTACCCCGAACATTAGCTTCTGGTGCGTTTTGATCAAAAGCCGCCAGCTTGTACTGTATCATTTTTGGATGTAATAATTTTGTAACTGCAGCCTAAAATAGTAAATGTACTAATTCAACCGATATTTTCTTTGAATATATGTGACATTGTCAGAAAAGGCGAAAGCTATCGTAAGCGGATAATCAAATGTAAAATTGTAAAAATTTTAAATATTCTCCTTAAGCTTTATAAAGCTTTCAGGAATTTTCTATACATCTTCTCACTTCCATTTAACATTATACCACCTTCCGATCTGTGCACTCGCTGTATACAACATCGTTGCATCGTCCGTAACATTCTTACTTTAAATCTTCAGGTGAAATGTGGTATGTACTGCCTCGTTATCTGTGACAGCAGTTGAAATAAACAGTCTGCAGTGTTTCATAAAAAGGTTTACACATTGAAGCGTCCGTATAATTATTGTCGTTACAGTCAATAATTGCAAACAGAGATTGGCCACGTAAGCTGCAACTGAAGTCAAATGTAAAACACAAAATATTTTTCTCTACTTACGGTTACTGACTGTAGCGACAATAATTATAGGAACGTTTAAATGTAAAAAAAAAAATTTACGACCCAGTACAGGTTTTTGGTTTCCATTGCTGTCGCGGGTAACGGGGCTAACGGGGCTAACGGGGCTGTACATAGCACTTTTCAAGTAAAAATTTTAAATGAGAAAATTATGGACGATGCAGCGGTGTTTTACACTGTGAGTGCGTGTGATCTGAGGATGGTAGTTAACCTAGCGAAGCAGGTCATTACTTTGTAAAAATAGATGTGATTGTGACAATATATAAATTTTTGAAAGTTTTAAAAAGTGTTACATAAAACTTTTAAAATTTTTGTAACTATACATTTGATATCTTCTTTTATATGTATGAATGTTGGTTGAGCTGATTACTTTTTGTATGCCGATTTTATTTATGTCGTTCCACTTATCACTCCAATTTTAAAAGCTCTCTGAGTTAACGCAGAGAGAAGAAAAGCTGGACACCGACCAAACATAGAAAAATGTGTTCTCAGTATTTTCTGGAGAAGAACGTAGACCGAACATAAGTTCCGGTAGTCCATATTAAGGAAGATGATGTACAGCCCTTTCACATTACACACTCATGTTCTTGTTTTTGCGAAATAGTTATAACAACAAAGTTACATTACCAAGGCTAAATGCGTCTATGTATTTAAGACCAGAAAACGGTGTGAAAATGCCTTTTTGACGATGTGTTATTCACAGCACAGTGAGCGGCACTGCAAAGCTCCACGTCTTCTGAAAAAGACGATACGCCGTCGTCAGAATCTTGTAAACCCCACAAGAAACAGAAAAAAAACACGTTTTACTGCACTGAAACAAAGATGATGTAAATAATTTAAAAAAAGAATTGTGACCTGTGTACTCGACGTCGCTCAGGCGGGGAAGACAACAGTCTCACCGCCAAAAATTGTAATTTTATGACAGACATACAACTCTTTTTGGAGGGGGGGAGGGGGTGACTAAGAGGCAGCAACGTATCGTGACCAACACATGTCACTAGAAGTACTCTAGTACTTTCGTACACTCAAAAGCAATCTGCGACATTACTGCTCGATACATTCGATATCATGTCTTTACTTGTGAAATCCGGCCAACTTCTTACACTGTGTAGCATTCTGTGGTCAACGAGTGCTTGTCCATGAATCCATGTCGATGCGTTATACTGCACAAAAATTTGAAAGCGGGGTTACAGCTAAAACTATGAAGTGAAAAAAAAATGAAAGTAAGTTTTAACCCATCCACTGGCAGCTATTGCGACAGAACGTTATCATTTAGGTGATTTTGTTCATTTTTTATTCCAATGAATGGAAAGCTTCTGGTGTTCTCAAAATTTAAAGTTGATTCTAAGAGGCCTTCTTTCAACCACAGTAATGATCTGGATAGATGTTTCTCGGTTTTTGCTGTCGCGTCATATTTGTTTGTGTAGTTAAGCTTTCAGTAACTTCCTCTGTCGTCATCGTCAGGAGCAAAGAGTTGTACTAATAGGTAATGTGGTACCTTAGAATCAACCCTATTACGTGGCAGTGATGTCACGAAGTCACGGAACTTCTATATGCTACGAGAGATTATGACGTTGTCAGTGGTGGGGGAACAATAGCAGAGGTGCTGATTGCATTAGATGATAGATAACTCATCTTGTTTCTCTGTAACCCTTCAGCATCGATCGCCCTTTTCATTCCAGACTCCACTAACAGGGTATATCCGATGTCCCAGTTAAAGCTATTGTTCTATATTCTGATCACAGCGACTTCTTTGACGACAGAATCCTAGTTGTTTGATGCATGGTAGAAGACAATCGGTTCATCAGACATTACATACTGTTTGTGAAGCTTTGTCCGACAACAGCAGATTTGTCCAAGTCTCGATATTTAATGTGGTTTCAGTGCTTCGTGCAGTGTTCGGAAATCGCATGTTTAGACTGACGAACTTAATACTATCTGCCATCTAACGGAATCAGCATAGCTGCAACTGTTCCTCCACCGCAAACATTTATATTATCTGTGGTAGCACATTGAAGTTTCATTGTTTCGTGATGCTTCGACGACGTAATTCGACCAACTACATACGGGAAAACCCGTCGGTCTGCTAGCACGAAAGTTAGCTCCTGACAATGACGACAGATGATACCGCTGAAAGCCTAATTATACAAATCTGCGGTGACAGGAAAACCGTAAGATATTTATCCAAAATTGTCGGCGAAAACTACGTTCTCACAGTACGATAAAACACAAACGTAAACTCCTTCCATGGTCCCTGGCGGGCCGGTCGATACCGACCGATAGCCGTGCCATCCTCCGCCAACAGCATCTGATGACATATGGAAAGGTATAGCATCAGCAGACCTCCCTTACGGCAGTTGTCAGTTTCCGTGACCTGGAGCCGCTTCTACTTGGTCAAGTGGCCCCTCAATTGGCATTACTGAAACGTCCCCATAGAAAACCTATGAATGACTGTGCTGGTAAACTTCTACGTTATTTGATATAAAGTCAGCTGAGTAAAACTGAACGTAGTCAGACAGTTCTCTCTTTACTTATTCTGATCATCACTAAACTGACACACAATATTTTTTAGCGCAATGCAATCTGACTTTCAATAATCCCTACAAATGAATGGCCCTGACTAACAATAACCTATACCTTTCACGAATCACTTACCTCACAAAAATCTTCGTTACTGAAACTACTGCAATACAGCGAGCGCCAATACTGCCAGCTAACTAAGAGATTCTAACTCCTGAAGGCACTAACTACTAATAGGCATAGTTAGCAAATGAAAGATTTTTGATAGAGAACAAACAATGTATTTACCTTAATACCGTTCAAAAGTCATAATATATATATAATTTTGTGACATCCAACTTAACAAATTTCCTGTCTCTAACGGACACACGTCCAGATCGTTCGCTCAAAACTCTGGCATCTCTCTCCCCACATCCACCACTGCTGGCGGCTCACTTCCAACTGCGCAACGCTACGCGCTGTTCACATGTAACTGACGAACACTCCAATAGCGAATATTCCAACAATGAGTCCAACCACCCACAGACTGCACACAGCACAGCCAGTGCTTTTCATACAGAGCGCTACGTGGCCTTACCAACATAAAAACCTAAACAGCCTACTTACATCCATAGACTTACTAAATAAAAACTAGACCGCGCATTGGCGCTAGTGTCGCGTCCCCATATTGAACTTGACAGAAGCCGCCATTTGCAGGGAAACAGTGCGTAAACAGGGTTCGTTCCTGTGCTGCTTTTAATTGTAACAGTAAGAATGGAAGCAAAGACGAAGACTGAAACAATGTTACATTTCACAGGTCAGTCATTTCTGGTTGTTTGTTACTTTCTATTACTTGTATATAGTATTTTCATGGAGAAATAATACTTTCGTTGAGGTTTCCCCTTACAAGTGATTTTCTAAATCGGAAATGGATTGTTGCTACTCGCAGAGAGAACTTCCAACCGACAGCAAATCATTTACTGTGCTCTCTTCATTTTGAAGAGAATTGTTACATGGGAAATTATGTAAATAGACGTCAACTGAAGGACGATGCTATACCGACAGTATTTGGATGTCCAACACATTTGAAAAAGGTACAGTGTTTGCTAAGCCAATTAATGCAAATGCTAAATGTAGGTGACATCAGATTGTTCTACAGCCTAATCTGATGTCTATATTTACACCTTATACTGTATCTAATAAACTTCCTGCTACAAAAATTGCATTTTAACATAGGGAAAAAGTTGAAGTGTTAGATTACAGACAAAGATACTTTGTTGCATGTCAAGTACTTATATTGTATTTGCATATAAATTACTAAAAATACTAACAGGGTTTTAATGTACTAAGTTGAACTGAATGAAGAACTAGACACATGATAGGTATTTAGATTTTTAATCAAATATATATTACGTATGAATCAGAGGTAGGTCGAATAATTGCGTTTAGATACTTAACATGTGTTGTCAGGTGGTGTTTATACTTCGTAAATGGTCAAATATTTGATCAAATGTTGCAAACTCAACCACTTTCAGAGGTGCTATCAGTGTTAAAAACTAATGTGCGAAAGAAATTCCTACGGTATTTAAAGTCATATGGGTTATTACAATTAATCATACCAACATTCGAGTGTAGACAATACTGTGCTAAACAAAAGTAAGCGTGCAAAATGTACACAGTAGTCGGCAAAAAGCAAACAGGACCTGACAGGAAAATTATGTGAATTAAATAATAATCATACTGTCTGCTACTTTCAAAGTTTCATGTAATTATCTAATGCAAATAGCTCGATGTAAACTCGCTCCACCTTGTCAGGAAAGAGCCTTACATTCATAAATTTCGCTTCTCTATGCAGACGTATTTCAGAAATTAGGAAACATCATTCATTTAAGTATACTTTTAAAATAATCTCGAATACTCAGTATTTTTTTTGACGAACATGTGTTTAATTTGTGCTTCAATTTGCTCTTGTTGCGTCTCATATACTTTAAATCACAACTCCAGTACTAGGATTCATCCCTGCAAATGGCGGCGATCAGCTGCTTCAATTGGGGGACAGTTGCCTCGCTTCTCCGCTACGGCGTGGTAGGGGCTTGCCTACTTCACGAGGCTTGAGTGTATCCTGTTCGAGTCCTCTCACCAAGGAACGTTCCCTGGCAGTGGCAGGAATCGAACCCTGATCCTCATTATGGTAGTTAGCTCAGCTACGGAGGCGGACCGTCACAGTACTATATTGAGTACTAAAGCGCTATCTGCATCTTCAGAAAGTATAAATGGAACAAAACTGATCGGTGTCGACTATGAAACGGTTGTCAGAACTCACTTAAAATAAAATAAAGATTCGAGCGGAATGCTGAACCCTGGCTGACGCGCTTTCTCTTTAATGAGGGCGGCTAAGCGTCGCGTATCATCCGTAGGTTTTTGACAGAAGTGCGGAGAAGTTGGCGAAGTGCGTAACGAATTCAGTCCGTGTGCACCACTAAGGAGCCATTCTGCGCGCAGTTTTCAGTTCGCCGGCAGTCGGCCACCGCGGGAAACTACACCAACTTTAATAAGCTTTGATTAACTCTGTTTCAGTGCCAAACTTGAGAGCCGCCTTAATGAGAAATGGAAACCGCCGCGGCGCGCTTTCGCTGCCTTTGAAGGCTTTGCTATCCCCGGAAACTTTCCGAATACATACGGACGAAAAAAGTATAAATCCAGTTACGAGGACAGGGCATTAGAAGTTATCCTCCTTAATGAATTGTTTTTCTACATCTGCTGTACTTCGGCGGGTTTATTAATCCCGTGGCTCGTGACACAGAAGCACTCACTAATGAAGTGGATAATACCGCCGCTGTATCTCGAAGGGCTTTCCGTCTTTTAATTCAAAAGCCAAACGCTCTCACTAAATCGCAACTCTTCCGCGTACATTAACTGATGCTCTTCAGTTAATTTCTGGAGCAGATCTTCTGCTGCGTTAAAATGAACATTGGTATCTTTTTAAATATGTATATTTCAGGCAGTTGTCTTCCATTTCTCTAGGGTCTCATTTATGGAGTCGAACTGTTCCATGTACGATTACAAACGAGATTATATAGTATTTCTGAAGTTTCAAATTGATAACCAGTGGTGGGAAGTGTATTTCGATAAGTGGCATATCTACAATCACTTCAAGTATTTCTTAGTTTCAGTATGATCAGAGTAAGAGTTTTCTACAAGATAATAGTTCTTTTCACATTTTGGATGTCAAGTTGTCAACCTCATCTTGAAGACAACTTTTTGCTCGCTACAGTTATACATTTTGACGTTTGTTATAGCAAAATAACGAGTGAAAATTACACATTAAAATCACTAAAATATGCGTTTTATTAACAAATAATAAGTTTCTATCGCAAGCTGTGACGGGAGAATAAACTAGCATGACTGACATTTTTATTATTGGTTATCACAAACTCTGCTGCTAATGACGGACGTTACTGAGTAACACAAATAAACGGAAGGTCGTACTGCTTTACGTAAAGAATAAGAACATTATGAACTACGAATTACCTCAAAGGAAACGATTTATTGACAAATGCTCCACACGGATTCAGAAAATATAGTTCTTGTGAAAGACAACTAAGTACTTCTTTATTCTCTCAAAAATAATGAGCACTATCGACAGGGGATGTCAAATTGATTCCATATTTTTAGATTTCCACAAGGCTTTTCGCACCGCTCCTTACAAGCGACTCCTAATGAGATTGTATGCCAGTGGAACATCACCTCAGTCGTGCGACTGGATTCGTCATTTTCTGTTAGAAAGACCACAGTTCATAGCAACTGATTAAAAGTCATCGAGTAAATCAGAAATAATATCTGACGTTCTAGGTCCTCTACTGTTCTCGATCTACATCACCGACATAGGAGACAATCTGGGCCGCCCTCTTACATTGTTTGCAGATGATGCTGTCATTTACCGTCTTATAAAGTCACTAGATGATCAAAACAAACTGCAAATCAGACAAGGTATCTGTTTGGTGCAAAAAGTGGCAGTTGACTCCAAACTGTTCCGGCGTAACTGCATATAATGGTAACCGCAGAAAAGACTGTGAGACGACGCCAGCTAGTAGCGCGCTGGCTAGGACCGCACCACGACAGGAACGGCCTGTATCCGAAGAAAATACAAGCGCAGGTTGCACACTAGAAGATGCACTAGAAGAGCCACACTAGAAGAGTCGCATTAGTAGAGCCGCACGACGAACCGTCAACCTAACTGTTTAGCTGAGGCATGTGCCTTATGTTAATACCTTGCACAGAAATTGTATATATCGAAGGACATTGATTATTTGCATGTCGCCAATTGCTTCAAAGTTAAGTATTGTCAATTCAATTTATTGTAATAAACTCCGTTAATAAGATTTGCTTGTATGTTGTCTAGCTAACAGAGAAAACAGCATCCTAGGCACCCAATAAGAGACGAGTGGGCAGGATTCCACATAAATAATGAAAACTGTGAAGTCATCCCCATTAGTATTAAATAAAATCCGCCAAATTTCGGTTGCACGAAAAATCACAAAAAATGTAAAAGCTGTAAATTCAATTAAGTACTTATGGATTACATTTACGAATAACTTTATTCGGAACGGTCTCACAGATAATATTGTGGAGAAAATGTAAGTAGACTGTTTAGGTTTTTATGTTGGTAACGCCACGTAGCGCTCTATATGAAAATCACTGACTGTGCTGTGTGCAGTCTGTGGCTGGTTTGCATTGTTGGAATTTGCTATTGTAGTGTTGGGCAGTTGGCTGTTAACAGCGCGTAGCGTTGCGCAGTTGGAGGTGAGCCGCCAGCAGTGGTGGATGTGGGGAAGTGAGATGGCGGAGTTTTGAGAGCGGATGACCTGAACGTGTGTCCATGAGAGAGAGTAAATTTGTAAGAATGGATATCATGAACTGATATATGTATTATGACTTACGAACACTATTAAGGTAAATACATTGTTTGCTCTCTATCAAAATCTTTCATTTACTAACTATGCCTATCAGAAGTTAGTGCCTTCAGTAGTTAGGGTCTTTCATTTAGCTGGCAGTATTCGCGCTCGCTGTATCGCAGTAGTTCGAGTAACGAAGATTTTTGTGAGGCAAGTGATTCATGAAAGGTATAAGTTATTGTTAGTCAGGGCCATTCTTTTGTAGGGATTTTTGAAAGTCAGACTGCGTTGCGCTAAAAATATTGTGTGTCAGTTTAGTGATGTTCAGAATAAGTAAAGAGAGAAATGTCTGAGTACTTTCAGTTTTGCTCAGCTGTTTGAAAATCAAATAACGTAAGGGGTTTATGAGCACATTCATTCATGAATTTTTCTGAGGGGATGTTTCAAAAACAAACCAAAGATTGCGATTTATTGGCAGAAAGCTTAGAAAGCGTAACAGATCTACTAAAAAGACTGCTTGTATCACGCTTGTCCGCTCTCATCTACATCTACGTGATTACTCTGCTATTCACAATAAAGTGCCTGTCTCTCTACCGTTCCACTCTCTAACGGCACGCGGGAAAAAGGAACACTTAAATTTTTCCGTGCTTGCCCTGATTTCTCCCATTTTATCGTGATGATCATTTCTCCCTATGTAGGTGGGTGCCAACAAAATGTTTTCGCAATCCGAGGAGAAACTGATGATTGAAATGTCATGAGAAGATCCCGTCGCAACGAAATACGCCTTTGTTTTAATGATTGCCACTCCAGTTCATGTATCATGTCTGTGACACTATCTCACCTATTTCGCGATAATAAAAAACGAGCTGCCCTTCTTTCTAGTTTTTCAATGTCATCCGTCAGTCCCACCTGATGCGGATCCCACACCGCACAGTAGTACTCCAGAATAGAGCGGACAAGCAGTCTCTTTGGTAGACCTGTTGCACCCTTTAAGTGTTCTGTCAATGAATCGCTGTCTTTGATTTGCTCTTCCCCCAATATTATCTATGTGATCGTTCCACTTTAGGTTATTTGTAATTGTAATCCCTAAGTGTTTAGTTGTATTTACAGCCATCAGATTTGTGTGACTTATCGAGTAATCGAAATTTAGCTGATTTCTTTTAGTACTTATGTGAATAACTTCACACTTTTCTTTATTCATGGTCAATTGCCACTTTTCGCACCATACAGATATCTTATCTAAATCATTTTGGCCAGCCGTTGTGGCCGAGCGGTTCTAGGCGCTTCAGTCTGGAACCGCGTGACCGCTACGGTCGCAGGTTCGATTCCTGCCTCGGGCATGGATGTGTCTGATGTCCTTAGGTTAGTTCGGTTTAAGTAGTTCTAAGTTGTAGGGGACTGATGACCTCAGATGTTAAGTCCCATAGTGCTCAGAGACATTTTAACCATTTGAATTATTTTGCAAGTCTGGAGTATAACCGTGCGATGTGCGATCCGAATCAGAAGGTACTGACGAAGGACGCTGAAAAAGTTCAAAGAAGGGCACTTCGTTTTGTACCATCGCGAAATAGGCGACAGAGTGCCACAGACATGAAACTCGAATACGTGTGGCAATCATTAAAACAACGACGTCTTTCGTTGCGGCAGGATCTTCTCACGAAATTTCAATCGCCATCTCTGTCCTGCGGCTGCGAAAATATATTGTTGACGCACACCTATCTAGGGAGTAACGATAATCATAATAAAACAAGAAAAATCAGAGCTCGCACGAAAGGGTTCAAGTGCTCGTTTTTCCTGCGTTGGAGTGTGGAACGGTAGAGAAATAGTTTGAAGGTGTTTTGATGAATCGTCTTCCTGGCACTTAATTGTGAATTGCAGAGTAATCATGCATATATAGATATAGGTGTAGATGATAATTCGTAATTCTAACCCATTACTTTTGCACTGCTGCTTGTGAGTCGGAAATATTCCATTCTCTTCTCGTCTAAACTGTTTATCGTCCATGTTTCACTTCCATACGTGGTTACGCCTCGTGCAGATACTTTCAGAAAAGACTTACTGGCGCTTGAATCTATAGTCGACTTTAACAATAAAAACGGTTCTTTCTTTTGCTTAACATTACATAGAGACATATTTAACAGGTTTTGCAAGGCACAAAAGGTCACTTACATTAAACTGGTGAACATTTTGATCTAATGTTTTTGCTGCCACAAGGAACTTCTCTGGATCGCTAGTAAATAATCAACCATAATATGCTCAACAGTTTGTCATTTTGCACCACAATCACAGCTGGACGATGTCATTGAGCCCAGTTTGTATGCTGAGTCAGATCTTCCACAATTTGTCGTTATGCTGCTGACCTCAGACCATGTCTTGTGCTGTGAAAAGGTATCAAAATTGACAGTTATGATTGTCTACGCCGTTCGTCAGCAGCGCAAAAGTACAGTCGGTTGCGTGTCCCATGTGGTGCTATGACAGTATTCCTTAAACTGTGTGCGTAATCACGGTTAGCTGTAGCGCTGGAAAGTCGAGTCTTTTCATACACTACC
Source organism: Schistocerca piceifrons (assembly GCF_021461385.2). NCBI lineage: Eukaryota > Metazoa > Arthropoda > Insecta > Orthoptera > Acrididae > Schistocerca > Schistocerca piceifrons. The sequence goes on along the minus strand of NC_060141.1, from coordinate 177,507,941 downwards.
AATAGTCCAAGCATGCTCTGATGGCCTTACGTTAAGTTTGAAAAGTTATTACGTGGAAACAAAATATTTGAGCGTACAGACGATTCAATTTTAAAAAGAGTTTCTCTTTCCTGAAACTCGACTCAAGATGGCGAACTTGGCCAAAAATATTTACAAAGTTGTTAAAAAGATTTTTACTTGAGTGAGTAAGCTCCAATCGAAATATGTTAATGAGAAAGTTATAGAGCTTAAAACCATATATCGATTGCTGTTTTAGATTTGTAGGTAGTTTCCTTATTTTTCTGGATACATCGAAAAACAGTTAAAAATCAGATTCTCTGTAACTCGTTGTCATTCTTGCTCATATTCGTTTTTCATTGTAGGAATAGCCAGCAACAAGTCAAAAAAGAGCTTATTGGATTTTTTTTTTAATGGCGCTCCCGATAAGTGGCTACCGTCTCAGCTGACGACTCTATAGTACCTGTCTTAGGCTTACTTTCTTCGCCAAAAAACGTGCTACCATGCTATTAATTATTTTTACGATTTTATTAATTGTAAGGATCAAAAAAACCACTTCGGGGGACATGCAGTTTTGTTGGGCATGTTTCTTTGATCAAATTTCTGAATTTTTATTTTATGAAAATAACTTACAAAGAAAAAGCTGCTGACATTTTTTCATGAATTTCATGAAAAAAATTTTTCTACGACGTTATGGAGCTCAGACAACTTTAGAACAATTCTAGCGGACTCAATATTTTACAGCGATGCGCCTTATCGAGGTTACTATTGAATATTTATATTTTCTAGAAAAGGATAGTAGGATGAGTTTAATTGATTTTCAGTATTCGTAATTGAGTAGTGAAGTGAAAAAAGCATGTGAAGAGTGCGTCAGCTAGCGTGGGCGGCGGAATGGTGGGGCGGAATGGCGCGCGGTCACTCTGGAAACTGATTCCAAACGGCCCGCACTTGCATAATCTTTGATGACTCGGCTCGCTCTGTTGTTTGCTCCGTAGAAACCGAGAAAGTTCCACTCATTAAGACGTTTCTCCCTTCGACGCCAAGATCGTCAGCATCAGCACATAAGTACATCAACTGCGTCTATAAGCGAACGAAGTCCAGAATTGAAATTGTTTTGTGGGTAATTTACGAAATAGTGACCAGTACATGAACGGGAATAACAAGAGACAAGCTATTTTTTATAGTTTTGAGTAAGTAGTAATTTGTTCAGATATAACAGTCTATTACTTGGTGATAGTTTTTTTCTACGCGAATAAATTCTACACGGATATTTACTACACGAAAATTCTCTACACATATTTCTCATTAGTTTACTCCACTGCAGAACTCAACCCAGTCGTATAATCTATTGTTATACGTTGGTGCAACAATAAGATGTCAAGGTATCAAAGAATATGCAACCGCGGGCCGTTTAGGATTCAACTTTCAGAGCAAGTACGCGAGGTTTCCCACCGTCGGTCCAGCTGACGCACCGTTCGCTTGCACGCATGACATTAGTGCTGAATTACTAATACTAATAATAATTTAACTTATCATAGTATGTTTCTCTCGAAGATATAAGTATTCAGTAATAACCACCATCTAGCGAATCGCTGTAAACTGTTAATAGGATCCTCCAGATCGAATTCTTTTTAAGGATCTCCTCTTCATTCACAAGGTCGTAGGAAAGAAACATTTTTCTTTAAATTCATGAGAAAATGTTACCTCTTTCTTTCTTTATTATTTTCCTAAAATAATAATCACATATTTAGTTTAAGGAAGATGCCTAACGAAAGTGCAAGTTTTTCGTAGTCGTTTTTTTAGCCTCATAATTAACAAAATCGTAAAAATCATTTAATGGCACGGTAGCACAACTCTTGGCAAAGAAAATAAGCCTAAAACCGGTAATGTTGCGTCGTCCTCAGAGAAGATCTAGCCAATTCTCGGGAGCATACATTTTTTCATTTTTCAGAGTTAAGTTTCGGCTTGTCGCTGGCTATAGTTACAGTAAATAGCAAGAATGGGAGCGCGAATGGCAACGAGTTATAGAGAATCCGATTTTTGGCTGGTGTTTTCGTATATCAGAAAAATTGAGGAGGCTATTCCGCCTGCTTAGCTAGGTGGTAACATGGTCGCCTCCCACGCGACGGGGCCCAGGTTCGACTCCCGGCCGGGTAGGAGATTTTTCTCCGCTCGGGGACTGAGTGTTGAGTTGTCCTCATCATCAGTTCATCCTCATCACCGGCGAGGAAGTCGCCCAATGTGGTGTCGAGTGAAATAAGTCTTCCACCTGGCGGCCGAACTTCTCCGGATGGGGCCTCCCGGCCAACGATGCCATACGCTCATTTCCATTTTTTTCCATAAGGAGGCAATCGACACTTCTAAAAGAGCAATCGATAGATCGTTTTAATTTATACAGCTTTCCCACTGACTTTCTTCGATCGGAGATACTCATTTTTTTAAAACTGGTTTTTGCGACTTCGCGAATCGTTTTAGTCACGTTCACTGTCTTGGATCGAGTTTCATGAAAACGAAACTCTTTTTAAAGTTCAGTTTACTATACGATCATTTTTGTTCTTTGTTTTAGCTAATAATTTTTGCAGTCACAGGGCGACGAGTGTTAACACTGGCAGTCGCAGTTAGTTACCTGTTTCGTTACATTACGACATATTGCCAGTATTTTTTAAACTCAGAAGGACGCACAGACGTCAGATGGTCGCGTGTCTTACAGAGATTGACAAAACGGACCCGGTGACCTTTCAACTGACCAAGCATGTTGTTCTTTTTTCGGAGCACATGGGGGTTGAAACAGTCACTATCAGTTAGTTATCTGTTTCGTTGCATTGCTACCAGTATTGGTTGTGAGGCTTGTGGTTCTCAACAAAGAGCAATTGTCTGCTATTGTTACCGCTGCAGAGCGCCAATTGATCTGTACAAGCTGCTAATTAGGGTAATGATTTTAGTGATTATAAAAGTCGAGCCATCTTTTCGTAGCTGTTAACCTTCTCTGTTCTAATTCAAAACTTTTGCATGTGGAATAGTAAAAGTCCCTTATGAGACCTGGTCTGAGGACCTAGCATTAGTCGCATCAAGGGTTCCAGTTCGAGATCCCTGCAGAGACACTTTCTAAAGGACCCTGCCATTATGGGGAGAGGTTATGCCACTTGTCAATGAGGACTCAGCCCCCCAACACTTTCTTGCTGGGAGCTGTTCTAGCGGCCCCAGAAATATTTTCCATGATCCGTAGGTGGGTTCGGCTAAAATTAGAGAACAATGAACCTTGGAGAGAGTCGCCCATAGCAATCAAATGATCCTTTTACAACCAGACCCAGGTCAGTCAAACACCTTTTGCAGAGACTGCTGTACTCAGCCCAGTGACTTCTCCAGAGGAAGGTAGGTGGAGTACGAAACTGTTTGAACCAGATCCCTATCTGTTGCTTTTCCAAAGGAAGCGACGCTATTCAGCTTTGTCTAATCTGTCTTCGGCCTCTCTGTGAAAGTCTGCAGCTCGTGGTAGCGGCAGCGTTTTAGATTCCCGAGCACGGAGTCTTGGGTTCGATTCCCAGCGGGGTCAGGGATTTTCAGCTGCCTTGAGATGACTGGCTGTTGTTGTGTCGTCTTCATCATCATCACCATTCATTCCCATTACGGTCGGAGGAAGGCAATGGCAAACCACCTCCACTAGGACCTTGCCTAGTACGGCGGTGCGGGTCTCCCGCTCTGTTAAGGAGTATGGGACTTCATCATCTGAGTGAAAGTGAGTTGCGTCAGTCACGGTGGCGTAAGGATTTCTTACACAAAAGGCGGGAGACTTTCACACTGGGTGTTCGTAAAAATTACTGAAAAATGGGAGAATAAGGGCTGACATTCAGCAAATTTTGTACAGGGAAAACCACTGATCGGTGGACTAAACACGACATTCGTGACGTAGGAAATCCAATAGAACGTGTCAATAAGGGCGTCTGCCGGAAGTCGGCTGACGGGTGAACTTTTTACACTTTTACTTTGGTGGGAGAACAGACATCGCCTTCACAGTTACATCATTGGAAAGAACTTGGCACCCTTTTTTTTTTTTTTTTTCACAGTTACATCATTGGAAAGAACTTGGCACCCTTTTTTTTTTTTTTTTTTTTTTTTAATGGAGGGTTGTGATTTGTGGCGTGTACTCTGCAGAGCAGGACTGAAAGAGGAAGTTGTTAATAGATTCTGGGGGAAGTCGCAACGCAGCACACACATTCAGAGCTAAGCGTGGACATTCAGAGCTAAGAGTGAAGAGCTCAGGCTTCGGTGCCGGGATGCAGCAGCGACCAGAACTTCTACTCTGAGAGGCAGCCCGTGTGTTGTCTGCTGAGTAACAGCGGCGCATTCCGCACCGTGTGCATTTTTCATTTCTACACATCGATTAGGGTGAGATAATCTAATGGCATCAGCCGGTTAACATGAAGTGTAGTTAGGCGCTTTTCGACACTGCTGCGTGTTTGATTCCTTATCACCATTCAGTATTATCTTACAATTACTGTGTACCCAACAGTGGTTGTGTCTCACGCGATTAGGTTGTTAGGATGTTGATTATTTCTGAAATCTCCACTTTCTTTCCGAGAAGTTTGCCAAGTTAATCAGTGTGTTGTATCTCATTTATTTTTGCTTATTAAATGATTCTTCTGTTGTGTGCTCACTTAAGATCCATGTTAGTGTTAATTTTTGAAACGGGACCCTGGCAAGAGGACGCCATCGCACCCCCCCTCAGATGTAAAATGACCCAGTGGATAATCGGTCAAAAACTGAATACACATGAAGCACGAAAACAGGAAGAAGGTGAACTAAACTGTGAAAAAAGAAGCAAAATAGAAACAGTGAACGGTGCAAGCGCGTGATATGCAACATTGAGAGAATAATAAGAACAACGGCGTCGTTGTTGTTTGGTTACGGTGTTGGATTGAAGAGTCGGCGATCCGTGTTTTCACAAAATCATGAACTTTCCGTCTGTCCACTGACGTGATTGTTCTCCTTCTGTAGTCTTGGCAATTGTTTTTCTATACATTGGTTATAGAATATGAGTCAGGTGGTAACAGCATCTTACCGTCGCAAGTAAATGTGATGAATGGTGAGAGCAGGCGAGATGTCGCATAGACCTCTCCCAGAAATGAAAATAAAAAAATTTACGGTTGTGAACTATATTACAACAAAGGAATTCAAGAGGCAGAACTTTCAAACCGGAACGCAGGAGTCTTAACATGTTATGAAACTTTCTGGAAGATTAAAACTGTGTGGCGAACCGAGACTAGAACTTGGGACTTTTGCCTTTCGCAGGCAAGTGCTCTACTAATTTGCCGCGAAAGGCAAAGGTCTCGAGTTTGAGTCTCTGTCCGGCACACAGTTTTAATATGCCAGGAAGTTTCATATCAGCGCACACTCTGCTGCAGAGTGAAAATTTCATATTTAATATGTGATACTTACGTAGAACAAACAGGAGGCACGTACGTCTACAGGTCCCTTCCATACACCTCGCTGTTGCAGACGAACGTTACACCACGAGACAGAAACAAATTTCAGTACTGCGAACAGACACATCAATGACCAGACAGTCAGTTCATAAAAAAGAAAAAAAAATGCGGCACGGGGATCTCCCACTTCGCAGTCCACCACCATGACTATGCAACCACGACAGCCCAGCTACGCAAATTCGCTCGATGCTGCACATCTTTAGCTTGGACCGTTCAGTGTTTCTATTTTGCTTCTTTTTTCAAAATTCATTACACCTTCTTCCTGTTATCATGTTTGATCTGTGTTCAGTTTTTGATGGGCTCTTCACTGGGCTATCTTACTACTGAACCTGAGGGGGATGTGGCGGGCAGTTTCCGTTATGAGAGTGGGTACAGTAAATTTAGATCTACTTGGACCAAGACATTAATTTAGTAGCGAATCCCTTTTTCCTTGCAGTATAACTTTAACGAATTTTGTCAAACTAAGTACACAGGACTCATGTGGTTAAATCCAGTGGGTGCAGTTCTTAATTCATTACCGATGTCTGAATTCCTTAGGGACCGATCTCCTCTCAGTAGCCCAGCTCATACAAATTCCTTATAGAAGCTGAACGGCTCGAGTTCATAGCCCATTTGGAGCTTGGCAAAGTTTCAGTATTCTCAGCACACAGCATTACACTGGCCTTTTTCTACTAATATGTCTCATTACATTGCAACATAAATGGCCACATTTATTACTAAAGGTGTGCAGAACATTTACGCCTTGTTGAGTAACAAAATTAATTCATGATAGCGTAAGTTCTTACGACACGTCATTCGTTTTAAATATACAGGTCGTTAGGGATCTAGGTATAGGTACTGTGCTGTTTGGTACCTCAATACGTACCCAGTTCAGTGCCTTAGTAGTATTTCCTGTGTGTCTAACAGTCTTCCCGCAAACACATATCATAATTTATTATCTGATGTTTTATGTACGATCGTACCTGCGCTGTTAAGTGGACTATACCTACCAGTTTAGGCTATCCGTTTTACGTCCACGTGTCCATACTTCAATAACTGGCCTGCTGCCCAGGGGAAAATATAGAAGTGCGATGGTAAGATTCATACAAAATGACTGTGTAGGGATAATTAACCTCTATCAGTATTGAAATTGTCATGACATTTTACGAAGTATAGTTTATGCAGTTTACGCATTGCACTGCCAACTTCTTTTAGTGATTGGTAACGAGTCCCATGCGGTGTAACATAAAAGTGAACTGTATTGTAAAAATTGTTTCACCTACATTGGCTGGCACAGGTTAGGATAATAATTTGCAGTATTGTAGTTTCACCAAAAGGTAAACGCTCTGTTTCACCTCCATAGATGTACCCTCATGTTAAACTAGTCACCAATAAACGAAAGAAAAATGTGTCGTTCCAGTTCTTTAATTTACGTCGGTTAAGTTTACATTCAGGACCTCGAGTTCCAGTATTCAAAAACTCTGAATGAATCTGACCCACTGTATTCCTTTTCTTAAATATTTCTTAATTTCTTCACAGACATTCCAGTACAACATTACCCGTGCTGTGTCAGTTTAAGAGAGAAGGAAATGAGACAGGTCCGTATCAAATCATCGGACCGAATTAATGAACTTCGCTAGGGTAAAGCACCTGAACGGTTGTGGATTTCACGTAGCTGTCCAGATTCATTTAAATGTATGCAATTTGGTTTCCCAGTTTTACCACAGAAGCTTCAGTTGTTAAACCAACCTAAATAAACTATAATGATGGAAGTAATTGTATAACTTAACCCTTAAATTATGATCGAAGTGGTGGTCTTTCGTAACACATCCTATTAAAGAAACAACTGCAAGATCTACGGTGAAAAAAGATACAGTTTGACAGTCTGAAATTACTGGAGTAACAACATAAAAACGTTGAAATAGCTATGCGGTTAAAGATTACGTCGTATTTAGATTGTTCAGTAGGTAAGAGCGCAGCCTGCTAAAGGCAATGGCTCCCGGTGCGTATCGTAGACCAGCACACGGTTTGAATCTGTCTGGAAGTTAGCGAACATCTTATTCTCGAGAATGAGATTTTCACTCTGCAGCGGAGTGTGCGCTGATATGAAACTTCCTGGCAGATTAAAACTGTGTGCCCGACCGAGACTCGAACTCGGGTTCGAGTCTCGGTCGGGCACACAGTTTTAATCTACCAGGAAGTTTCATATCAGCGCACACTCCGCTGCAGAGTGAAAATCTCATTCTGGAAACATCCCCCAGGCTGTAGCTAAGCCATGTCTCCGCAGTATCCTTTCTTTCAGGAGTGCTAGTTCTGCAAGGTTTGCAGGAGAGCTTCTGTAAAGTTTGGAAGGTGGGAGACGAGGTACTGGCAGAAGTAAAGCTGTGAGTACCGGGCGTGAGTCGTGCTTCGGTAGCTCAGATGGTAGAGCACTTGCCCGGAAGGCAAAGGTCCCGAGTTCGAGTCTCGGTCGGGCACACAGTTTTAATCTGCCAGGAAGTTTCATATCAGCGCACACTCCGCTGCAGAGTGAAAATCTCATTCTGGAAACATCCCCCAGGCTGTAGCTAAGCCATGTCTCCGCAGTATCCTTTCTTTCAGGAGTGCTAGTTCTGCAAGGTTTGCAGGAGAGCTTCTGTAAAGTTTGGAAGGTAGGAGACGAGGTACTGGCAGAAGTAAAGCTGTGAGTACCGGGCGTGAGTCGTGCTTCGGTAGCTCAGCTGGTACAGCACTTGCCCGGAAGGCAAAGGTCCCGAGTTCGAGTCTCGGTCGGGCACACAGTTTTAATCTGCCTGGAAATTTCATCATACTCTCGGTTGCAGAATGGAAGATTCATTCTGCAACCAATTCCCTAGGCTGCTGCTAAGCTGTTTCTTGGCGGTATTCTTTCGTCCAAGTGTACTAGTGCAGCAGAGTATGCAGGAGGCTTATGTGGAGTATGTAGTTCTGAAAGTACGAGGGTGGCACTGGCAGAAGGATCCTTCGGGTTTGAGTCCGCTGAGGTGAAAAATGCAGCTCCACCTGGAAACGTTTAAACTGAGCTCACACACCTGTGCAGATTCATTGCAAAGTTCGTATCACGAGGTTCACTTGTAGGTTCATTACTCACCTTGCTGCAATGAAACAGCTACCATATTTCATAAAAAGACCGCCTGCTTCAGTTAAATGTTATAGGAGTGGAGAGTTTGGTCATGTGATGTTAACGACACATTTAGTTCTCTGTGTAGTGTGACCATCATATAACGTGTTTCACTGAAACAGTGGTTAAACTAAGGAATTTTGACACCTCTTCTAATAAAGAACCTCAATACGTATGGTTTAAAAAAGCCGGGACATACTGAATAAATGTTACCGAAACGTCCCCTTTAGTGCTCAAAGCAAGAAGACGCATTTCATCTGTTGCATAAGCCGAAGGCATTCCATTCATACAGTTGCAAAACAGTAGTGGCCACAGTGTTTCGTTACATACCATCCCTGTATACTATGAATCAAATCAAACTCTCCTTTAAGGCCTTGAAGGCGTGTGATGTGGTGCTCAAAGTAAATTTATTTATAACATTGTTAATAACCGCTGATCATGGTCATTGTTCAGAACTTAATATTAATAAATGCATTTATATAGGAGGGAAGTCCAGTGGTTAATATATTTCCACAGTTCCAAACATATTAGACGTAACTCTATGTTCTTTAGATTTTGCTAATCACGTGAGGAAGAAAGAGAGGCAAGACAATCTCTGTACAACACAGAAGTCAGAATTTTCTAGACAGTTCATCGTTCTGGCCATCGTGCCACTTCATCTTGCTCTGGTAATGCTGTGATGTTGGCGCCGAATTCAGGGTCATATAAATGTAGCATATGCTTTCTATTGGAAAGACTGCTAGAAGTCAGTCTCGGAGAAAATTAGTTTAGGTTTCGAAAAAGTATACTCACCCTACTACTGAGAAGGCTGAATGAAGAAAGGCAAACCAACTTTTAAAATTTTTGCAGATTTGGAAAAAAACTTATGAAGGTGTTATCTGGAATACAGGATTTGAAACTGTGAACGAACTGGGGATAAAATTTAACTTGTACAGAAACCAGAATCGAAAGACATGAAATACAAGCAGCAGTTGATAAGGGAATCAGTTTCATTGTCCACCCCAATCTCTATTATTTATATATTGAGCAAGCAGTAAAGGAAGCCAAGGAGAATTTTGGAAAGGAAATAAAACTGAAGGGAAAACAAACTTTATTTATAAGCATTACTGGTGACAGAGGCAATAAAATACGCCGAAGGTCGGTAGAATGGAGGCGCTTCAAAAGCCTTCAGAAGCTGTTTTAAGCTAAACGTCAACAAAAGGAAACAAAGCGTAATTGAGTGTAGTGGAATTAAATCAGCCGAAATTCAGAGATTTAGATTAATAAACGTGACACAGAAAGCAATAGATGAATTTTGCTAGTTTGGCAGTAAAATTATTGACGATGGCCGCAGCAGAGAGGATATACAATGTAGACCTGAAATGGCAAGGAAAACGCTTTTGAGGAAGATAATCATTTAAAAACTGAATGTCTAAGGATGTGTGTTTGTCTGGAGTGTAGCACTGTATGTAAGTAAAACGTGGAAGAGAAGCGGTACAGCAAAGAAGAGGACCGAAAGTTTCTAAATGTGATGCAACAGGAGAATGCTGAAGATTAGGTGGATTGATAACCAGTAAAGAGTTGCTGTATGGAACTGAGGAGAAACGAAACTTGACCAAAATAAGGGACGGACTGAAAGGTCACACCCTGAGGCATCAAGGAATAGTCACTTTGTAATTAATGTTAGAGTGGGTGTTAGAAATTGTGAAGGAGAAATAAGGATTGAATAGTATAAGCCGATTGTAAATTCAAATGGCTCTAAGCACTATGAGACTTAACGTCTGAGGTCATCAGTTCCCTAGACGAAGAACTGCTTAAACCTAACTAACATAAGGACACCACACACATCCTTGCCCGAGGCAGGATTCGAACCTGCGACCGTAGCAGCAGCTCTGTTCCGGACTGAAGCGCCTAGAACCGCTCGGCCACAGCGGCCGGCCATATTGTAGAACTCGTGCTTAGATGAAGATAGACAGGTGGGGAGAGGTACATTAAACCTGGCTGTCACATGATAATGAAGTAAATGGCATGTAATCTGTTAACCAATACAGTAATATCAGAGAGCAAAGAGATGCATCACAGCAAATCGTGTAACGATCGGCTGCAGCTTGCATTTAGCAAAAGTTTCTTTTCGGAAAACTCTGTCGTTGGTTAACGGAACAACTGTTACGGTGCAGTTCCATTCAGAGCGTTAGCTCTTCCACAGAACTATTCTGAAATACTGAGCCGAAGTTCTTTTTTCCATTGTGCCATGCGGATGTATAATATTTAATTTAATGTGTTGCATCGAAGCGACGCCCAGATGTGCCATTTCGAGCGTTAATAGCTATGCCGAGCTTTTTATGCGCAGTCGTCGTTTTGTGTAACACATGTTCAACGAATGCTGTATTTGTAGACGATGCGGAGTTTTAGAGAGCCACATCCGTGATGGAATGGGCAACTGGGAATAAACGCACGTCATTATAAATGAGTAATGCGCCATGATCTCGAGAGTTATCAGTTAGACTTCGGTTTATATTTCGCCGTAAAATGATGACAACGTTGACCGCAATACATTCTTTGATATTGTGAATCTAGCAGGGATAAAACACAGTGAGCGAAGGGCTACTCACAACTTGTACCAACACCAGATTACACTTATAACAGCCGAAGATCGTGTAAGGGAAGTAGTAATCCAGAACGGATTAAGACTGGGTTGTAATCTCTCCTCAATGTTATTCAGTCTCTTCAAATGGTTCACATGACTCTGAGCACTACGGGTCTTAACATCTGCGATCATCTTATAACCTCACCCCTTACTAATAGGTCTGTCCTGCTTGCGATATAAAATATGACCGTGGATCGCGTGTATACCTAATGGAATTTTTCTAATTGGATAATTCCATCTCTCCCGAAGAAGTAATACTAATAAGCAGGGGGAAAGTGTACAACCGATCTTTCTGATAGAAAAGTCTACTAAAAATAAAAAAGTAATTAAACCGAACAGGGCTACAATTTGGAAAAATGAAAGTTATTTTGTGCATTCACTCACGAATAACACTGGACAGAAAAGGGATACCATTGATCCTGAATCCAAAAGTTACACTAATGAACAAAAAGGAAATAATTACGGTCGCCAACCCATTAGGGCGATTTACATCCAAAATCCTGTAGAAGATGATGGGAAAGAAAAACATTTATTATTAAACACTGACGTGGCAACTGAAGGTTGTCACGTCTTTTGACACTAATTTTAAGTGAGTATGTAATGATAAAGAAAACTGAGAAGTTACTTTTACGGTAAGTTTGTCATTACATTTTGAAAAAGGCAATCGAGTGATGATTTGAAAATATTCACTCAAACTGTATGTTAGTATTGAACTTCGTTATGTGAACAATGACTTTCAGAGACCTCAACATAACGTCATCAAAGAAATTTAAAACAAGGTAACCACTTTTTACTTCGCAGTCACTTAATTTTCAAATTGCATTTCATATTATTGTCTGAACAACTGAGCCTTTTTTACTGACTTTAACAGAATTAAATACTAGAATACGTACCAAACCAAACAGCCTTGTGCTCCAAGCTATATGTAAAATTAATAAAACTTCCGCACTCTGTAATTTGTGCATTTTCTTTAGATTTTGATTTTTTCCCAGTGATAGATTCTCAAACTTCGGTTAGCATATAAGGAAAAAAGGGAACAAGGACCCTGCTTGGTAACAATGTCTGGGGCCAATGAGGACACAATCGCCCTGAATTTAACTGATTATTATTTAAATAAAGTTCATTAATCAAATCACATTCAGTTGTGCTGCTGGGTTAGCCGTTAATACTTTCTACTAATGAACAGTCTTACTTCAGTGCTGTGCGTGCGACGAAACTCTGAGCCGACGAAGAATCTGTGTTGCTGGAACTGCTGCTGTTGTTGAATACGGTAGCATATTGTGGGGCCACGGCTTATTACGGGGACAGCCAATCGTAATTAATACAGCCTCTTCCGCATACCAACTGTCCTTCCTCCTGCTACTAGTCATCTGGCCGGCGCGCGTACATGATGCCGTCGAAATGGTACTCTCTACTGCGAGAGCACACTCCCGCACACTACAAGCGCTGGAACCCGTCTCCCGCTCTCTCCGCGCGCTCTGCGCAACAGCTCGCTACCCAGGGATTTTACAACGCACAAGCACTGCTGTTACCGTTGCTAGTCGATGCAAATAACAATTCCTTTGGCCTTTTCCCAGAGCTTATAAATTTCACAGTAAAACAGATAAATACAATGATACGTCAACATACTTCTACCTAAATGTACACATACAGTGAACCAATGTCCTTACTTATTAAAAGAAAGCATTTAAATTACAAATACTTACATACAATTCAAATATATATATCAGTAGCAGGTGCCATGCATCCTGCATTTTCGGTGTTACAATCTGTCCCCTAGAACTTAGAACGACTTAAACATAACTAACCTAAGGACATCACACACATCCATGCCCGAGGCAGGATTGTAACCTGTGACCGTTGCAGTCACGCGGTTCGGGACTGAAGCGCCTAGAACCGCTCGGCCACCGGGGCCGGCTTTATTCAATCTGTCTATTGAGCAAGCAGTAAAAGAAACCAATGTGGGGAAATGGAATTAAAGATCAGTGAGAAGAAATGAATACTTGCTTACCTATGACACTGCAATTTTGTCAGGGCCACCAAAACACTTGGAAGATAAGTTGAACTAAACGGATAGTTCATTGAAATAAGGTTATGAAATAAACGTCATCAAAAGTAAAACAAGGCTAATGGAATGCAACCGAATTAAATCAGATTAAACACTGTTCATGGAAGTAGTAGCCGTCAAAAGAATTATTAAAATTTTTAATCAAACAACAGCCTTGACAGCACAAAATAATTTACTTTTATTTTTAAAGGTCATAAGTTTCGATCTGTGTGAGAGCACCTTCAGACCATTACTCCGTGATTACTGTTGAGACGGTGGCACGGAGCAGGACCCGCTCCGGGAAGGCGTGAAGATCAGCTGCTCTACAGAATTTGCGATCTGCTGTAAATTTAATGAACGTGACAGTTCCCATTACTGTTCGGTAACTGTATAATAAAACAATAACGAGCTTTTCTCTCTATTTGTACGCAACACTTTCCCGTTCTGTAGGGAAGACATCACTGAATACTAATGAAGTCGTATCAGCAATGGCGGTCAAAGATTTACGATATAAGAGACCACCATCGTTGCGCCTACGGCCTTTTCAAAGCGGGCAGAAGAGCAGTCAGAGTTTCAAAGAAATGTTTGTCCTAGGATCGGAAACAGGAGACTCAGCAACAACCAACGATATGAGTGTGCAAGAAGACAGTGAAAAGCACTGTATTAAAGCCACACAATGTGTATCCACAGGACATGTGACCTGTAATTGAAAAGGTGCTTTTAAGAGTCCTCCATTGTCCAAAGATTTCGGATTAATCAGCGATTCGCATCTTCGTGAGGGGACTGCCAAACGGGAGGTAACTGGATTGCTGGATTGCGGCCCGTCAAAACTTACACTGCTGTGCCAAGGTGTTCATTTCATAGAAGAGCTTGCACACCCAGCTATCTGTTGGATATAATCCAATCTCCGTCTGCCCCTACAGTTTTAACTTCTACATGTCTCTCTAGTGCCATGGAAGCATTAAAAGACGTGATGTGCATCCACAGGACATGTGGCCTGTAACTGAAAAGTTGTCATGCTGAGCTCTCCAATGGATTCCTAATTAGTCCCCCACTCGGTCGCTGGAAGGATACTACTACAGATAGATATCCATGGCGTGCAGCACTTGCACAACCTCCTTGGCACCCAGTTATGACAGTATCTGCCTTGTGTATGTATCAGCCACATTTTTGGGAAACTGGAGGACGCCGGCCCACAAGAGTGTGCATAAGCAGTGGTACTTCGCGACATAGAGGTGAGCGCTGCAGGCAGAAGTGGAGAGATTTGTTGGCAGCCTTGTGAAGAGTTGTAGGTCTGGTCTTATCTAGGATTCCTGGGCGCTGTGTTGGTTCAAACATAAATCTAAGGTGGCCAACCAGCCTGTGTAGTATTGGCTACTGGACCTCTGGAATAATCGGGTCTGCTTGGAGAACTATTGCGTCCATATATCATTGTATGGTGAGCTCTTTTCTGTAACAGCCAGTAATTTTGTTCTTAAGTTCTGTGTGACCCATTGCATCGTCGTTCCTTTCGCTTCTGTCTGGTATCTGTGGTCGTTCCTCCGATATTCTGTTGTGAGGGAAGGCGCTCATTTGTATTTTTCTACAAGGCAATGTTCAGCCCATTTCCTGACTTGTATTTGTGATTTGTGACGAATATGGATTTAATTTGGTTTTTGATTCCTACTTATATGTTACTGGATGGCGTGGTTTGGTTGATGATGTACACAAGCCCACGCTTACTATTAACGTTTTTCTGTAAAGTATTTGTCTGGCGTATTGCCCATTCATTGATGGCCAGCTTTGCTTCTTTTATTGAATTTTTGTATTTTATGAGAACTGTGTTTAATTCTGCTTATGTGTGTGTGTTACAGGAAAGATTAGCCATTATGTAATACCTTATTTATTGAATTCAGAATCGAACCCAGAAAGATGCCTCACTGTATGCTATATTTGGTCTGCTGGTTTTCATAACATTTTTGTTAATGTACGTAAGTTCCTTGCATATCTGTGGCAAAGGTATCTATTTTTTTAAGACAGCTGTCCAGCTGATTGTGGCTAGCCACTTGTATAATAATTACATTGTGATTTGTTTGTTTACCATTTCTGCCTGCCGGGCTTAACTAATTCTTTCTGTATATTTGATCAGGTATTGCTGTTGTTTGCTTGCCCATAACCTGCTGAGATTAAGAGTTTGTCTTACTTTGGCATTCTGTATCTCAACTGTATATGATAATGGCCATGGGCCCTTTCATTTATGATTAGTTTGTGTTTTTATTTGATTCATTGCAAATCCCACTTAAGTAATACCAGGCACTACCATCTAAACGCAGCTCTGAGCATACGTTTGGTTCCTCTATTTGCTGCACCCTTTGTGTTCTAGGGAATTTGTTGCGAAGGTCTCACGAGCTTCTCATCTTGTACTTCGTGTTTTTTGATCGGCCACTGCACTGTAATGCTGACTGTGTTTATAAGCCTGACAGCTTGCCTGCCCACGGTGGGGAGTTGGGATGTAAGCTTAAGGTCCCTTAAAGTAATTAGTAAAGGGCATCTTGCATTTTTGACCAAATTTCGTGTAAATCATGAAGCACCTTGTCTGCATGGCCATCTGCCATTGATTCTGGTATCCTGTATCTGGCTTAAATATTATTGAAGTTCTCAAAGTCGTTAAATTTTATTTACTTAAGATTAGTCAGTGTTGTCATAAGCTTGTCTTTATGGGTGCAGCACCTTGTTCGTTAATAAGATTTGCATTTCAAATTAATTCATTAATTACTAGAGAGGGCTTCACCACGGTAGATATCCATCATTGGGCCTTAAGTTGTTTTCTCAGTTGTTAAGTATTATTATTTGTCTTGTAAGGTGTCAAACAAATAACACACCTTACATTCAATTCCTGAAACAATTCCGATTAAATCGATATGTCACACAACATAGTAACGTGAAACTGTATGAATTTAATTGGTATCCACATCTAATAAATAAGCCAGCATTTCTAGTGGGTGGAGTTATAACAAGTAAAAATGCTCTGATTGGCCAGGAAGAAAACTTGTGGCCACCAGCTTTGATATACGCAAATTGTAGAGAGACAAATTCGCTTTTTCTCTTGCAGAAACTCGAGGAGTGTTTGAGCAAGGCTATTCACGCTATGCTGAGACAATTGCGAGAGTCATTTTGTGAACACTTGTTTACATGCTCGTCTTAACTAAAAAAATGGTTCAAATGGCTCTGATCACTATGGGACTTAACATCTGTGGTCATCAGTCCCCTAGAACTTAGAACTACTTAAACCTAACCAACCTAAGGACATCACAAACATCCATGCCCGAGGCAGGATTCGAACCTGCGACCATAGCAGTCGCGCGGTTCCGGACTGTGCGCCTTAACCGCGAGACCACCGCGGCCGGCCGTCTTAACTCATAAGGAGTTAAACTTCAATGCCTCCTAGTACGGAGAACCACACCGAGCACTGACAGTTAACGCTTGCGAGCGATTTGAGAGCAACGACGTATGTGCTGTTCCAGCCAAACAGTGTGTACCATGCCAATTAACTTAGCTGGGGAGCAACTAGGAGTCTTGGCTTCAACAAAGAATTAGGAAATGTGTCAGACTGGGGTTTAACAGTCGAGAGAGATTTGGATAGAGCCTCAGGTTCACAGCTCGTGCCGACAACCGCCACTGCCGCTGCCGACGAAAGATAAATACACACTGTCGCACTATACCAGCAATTGACATCTAATTGACACTCAGGACTGCGGTCGTCCCCATCTCTCTCTCTCTCTCTCTCTCTCTCTTTTTTTTTTTTTTTTTTTTTTACATTCAACCATGACCTGAAGTTAAATATATTCAGCCTTAACTGAAGCAGATACGTGAGATATCCCATCTAGCGAAAAGGATGGATCAGCCACTGCAGAGTTATGAATTGTTTTAATTGTATACCTCTTTTTGATTGCTCTTTACCAACTGTGGCGTGTGTGTGTGTGTGTGTGTGTGTGTGTGTGTGTGTGTGTGTGTGTGTGTGTGTGTCGGCTCGATGGGGATGATTGTTCAAGTCTGGTTGACACAGGTCGGCGTCCGTCGATCGCGACAACTCCGATCTATAACTGTTAAAACAAACTCCTCGCTTTGTTTGGTTAGTTTCAGATACTATCTCCCTTTAACAGATAACCGCGTATCGATGGAGCAACACGCCGAAATGTATAAGCGGCCCTCTCTTATAATTGAAGCGATGGTGTTCGAGGGCTTGTCTGTCTTCTTGACTGCTACACGCAGCGACTGCACCACTCGGTACCGCAACAACTTCCTTTATCTGAAACAAGAAACCAAATATCCTTCGCGTGTTCGCGACGGGCTTATAAGCTTAGGCGAAACTTGATAACAGCAGTTTTTATGCCCAGTTTGCAAATGAATGTTCAAACGTATATAACACGATATCTCGAATTATAAGTTCCACCATTCAAGCCGATGCCACATTATAGTCTTGCGAGGATGTTGATTTGTGAAGTATTATAGCGTCGTTAATGCGTCGCTACGGTGCTAATTCCACAACTCCTACGTCGTAAATCCAGGGATAACGTATTCTCTAAATAACGTACATAAAGTGTCGTAATAAAATGTTCAATTGCTGTTCACTGTTAATAATGTCACTCAAACACCTTTAGCTTCGGCCTTCTATCAAGTAAATAATTATTTCGTAGTTGTACAATAAAGTTCAATTAAATGATGTAGACGACGCGAAGTATTAAAGGTATAACTGATTTTATTGAACTTCTGAATTATCTAACCACTGCACTAGAAACCTCACCCATCTGTCATTCAAGGAATTGAAGATACAATTTACATCAGCAATTCTGACAACACGGCGTACACGGCGTACCTGTGAATTCTTCATGATTTCGTGTGTATGTTTGCTACTCAAGTGGTGGTGGTGGTTAGTGTTTAACGTCCCGTCGACAACGAGGTCATTAGAGACGGAGCGCAAGCTCGGGTTAGGGAAGGATTGGGAAGGAAATCGGCCGTGCCCTTCAAAGGAACCATCCCGGCATTTGCCTGAAACGATTTAGGGAAATCACGGAAAACCTAAATCAGGATGGCCGGAGACGGGATTGAACCGTCGTCCTCCCGAATGCGAGTCCAGTCTACTCAAGTCTATTAGTAGAGTTTATGACAGCGTTTGGTATATTTCTGTGTCCTTCAATGTTCGTGACGATCACAGATCAAGACGACTAAGTCCCACAATTGGTCAAGTATCACACGAGTTACTTTTCCCAAGTGTATAATATCTGTTCCGTTGTCTGGCTAAACGTTCTATCACTTTTCTTCAGATCTTTGACTAATACGTCAAGGCGATACTTGTAAAACTTTAAAATTCCAGATCGGTCTGAAACAATCTAGTATCGGTCAATAGGCGTGCTTCTATAGCGACGTCTACAAGAGAGCGAATTAACATCTCCATTGAAGTATTTCATTGTAGTCGCAGCCAACGTACAGCTCGGTGCAGCTACAACTCTTTTCTTGGATAAATGTTATCTCTGATCACTTTATCTGGGTTTTAATCTTCGTAAAGCATATATTTTGAATTCTTTATTTAGAGTTTCATTCATCGTACATTAAGTGATCATCGGATAGTCTTTCATTTAGTTCTTTCCGTGGAATAGATGTTGTTAGTTCCCTAGTATTTCTGTTGGTCAAACTTTCAGTAGTGTTAATATTTTGTTGCCAGTGGCTACCGTCAAGGTCAGGGTAGCTAATTTTTATATCTTTTGCTGTCAAAAGGGATGTCATTATGGGCTCTGTATGTGGAGTGTTATATAAACCCCACTCAACTAGGGTATTTTCATTACGCATTTTAGCGTAATTGGTATCTCTGGCCACAACTTTATTTAATTTACTTGTATTTTTATCGACCGTCATCAACCATCTTACCATTAAATGACCTTATAATAGTTAGGTTCAAGGATCATAAAAGAAGGTTGTATACATGGAAGACTCCTGGAGATACTAAAAGATATCAGATAGATTAAATAATGGTAAGACAGAGTTTTAGGAACCAGGTTTTAAATTGTAAGACATTTCCAGGGGCAGATGTGTACTTTGACCACAATCTATTGGTTATGAACTGTAGATTAAAACTGAAGAAACTGCAAAAAGGTGGGAATTTAAAGATATGGGACCTGGATAAACTGACTAAACCAGAGGTGGTACAGAGTTTCAGGGAGAGCATAAGGGAACAATTGACAGGAATGGGGGAAAGAAATACAGTAGAAGAAGAATGGGTAGCTTTGAGGGATGAAATAGTGAAGGCAGCAGAGGATTACGTAGGTAAAAAGACGAGGGCTAGTAGAAATCCTTGGGTAACAGAAGAAATGTTGAGTTTAATTGATGAAAGGAGAAAATATAAAAACGCAGTAAATGAAGAGGGCAAAAAGGAATACAAACGTCTCAAAAATGAGATCGACAGGAAGTACAAAATGGCTAAGCAGTGATGGCTAGAGGACAAATGTAAGGATTTAGAGGCATATCTCACGAGGGGTAAGATAGACACTACCTACAGGAAAATTAAAGAGACCTTTGGGGAAAAGAGAACCACTTGTATGAATATCAAGAGCTCAAATGGAAACCTAGTTCTAAGCAAAAAAGGGAAAAGCAGAAAGGTGGAAGGAGTATATAGAGGGTCTATACAAGGGCGATGTACTTGAGGACAATATTATGGAATTGGAAGACGATGTAGATGAAGATGAAATGGGAGATATGATACTGCGTGAAGAGTTTGACAGAGCACTGAAAGGCCTATGTCGAAACAAGGCCCCGGGAGTAGACAACATTCCATTAGAACTACCGAGTGCCTTGGGAGAGCCAGTCCTGACAAAACTCTACCATTTGGTGAGCAATATGTATGAGACAGGCGAAATACCCTCAGACTTCAAGAAGAATATAATAATTCCAATCCCAAAGACAGCAGTTGTTGACAGATGTGAAAATTACCGAACTATCAGTTTAATACGTCACAGCTGCAAAATACTCACACGAATTCTTTACAGACGAATGGAAAAACTGGAAGAAGCCGACCTCGGGGAAGATCAGTTAGGATTCCATAGAAATGTTGGAACACGTGAGGCAATACTGACCCTACGACTTATCTTAGAAAATAGATTAAGGAAAGGCAAACCTACGTTTCTAGCATTTGTATACTTAGAGAAAGCTTTTGACAATGTTTCAAATTCTGAAGGTGGCAGGGGTAAAATACAGGGAGCGAAAGGCTATTTACAAATTATACAGAAACCACATGGCAGTTATAAGAGTCGAGGGGCATGAAAGGGAAGCAGCGGTTGGGAAGGTAGTGAGACAGGGTTGTAGCCTCTCCCCGATGTTATTCAATCTGTATATTGAGCAAGCAGTAAAGGAAACAAAAGAAAAATTCGAAATAGGTATTAAAATCCATGAAGAAGAAATAAAAACTTCGAGGTTCGCCGATGACATATAAATTCTGTCAGAGACAGCGAAGGACTTGGAAGAGCAGTTGAACGGAATGGACAGTGTCTTGAAGAACATCAACAAAAGCAGAACGAGGATAATGGAATGTTGTCGAATTAAGTCGGGTGATGCTGAGGGAATTACATTAGGAAATGAGACACTTAAAGTAGTAAAGGAGTTTTGCTATTTGGGGAGCAAAATAACTGATGATGGTCGTAGTAGAGAGGATATAAAATGTAGACTGGCAATGGCAAGGAAAGCGTTTCTGAAGAAGAGAAATTTGTTAACATCGAGTATAGATTTAAGTGTCAGGAAGTAGTTTCTGAAAGTATTTGTCTTGAGTGTAGCCATGTATGGAAGTGAAACATGGACGATAAATAGTTTGGACAAGAAGAGAATATAAGATTTCGAAATGTGGGGCTACGGAAGAATGCTGAAGATTAGATGGGTAGATCACATAACTAATGAGGAGGTATTGAATAGAACTGGGCGAAGAGGAGTTTGTGGCACAACTTGACAAGAAGAAGGGATCGGTTGGTAGGACATGTTCTGAGGCATCAAGGGATCACCAATTTAGCATTGGAGAGCAGCGTAGAGGGTAAAAATCGTAGAGGGAGACCAAGAGATGAATACACTAAGCAGATTCAAAAGGATGTAGGTTGCAGTAAGTACTGGGAGACGAAGAAGCTTGTAAAGGATAGAGTAGCATAAAGAGCTGCATCAAACCAGTCTCAGGACTGAAGACCACAACAACAACAACAATAGTTAGGAATTTCGCTTCACAGTTGTGAACACTCAGTATGAATATTTTATCATCCTGTAGGTAATTTTGCTAATATTGCTACATCATAAAGTCATACTTAGGGTAAACGTAAGCCTTAATAACGAAAATCTAAGATTTTCATTTTTGCCAACATATAGTTACGCCTGAACCCATGCACTAATTTCTGTTAGCGATAACGTTTCCTTTACAGTGAGTGTAGTGGAACCGACACTGAGATCGTTGTCTGAGTACATCACTGTCCGTACTGTTGCACTCTTCTGAACTCTTCATGCATCAGATGGTATCTTCCTACCTTGCAGGCTGTAGGTGCAAAACCAAATTCCTAAAAGACCTACAGAGCGTCCTTGTGGTAGGAAGAACCAGTCTCACACATGTTGGAGTCTAATCAGTCGACGTTTTGACCTGTATTTGTCCCACCGGTCCCACGAGTGTGACTGAATAATCTTCGTATATATGTACTCTGTGATTTTCTTTGTGCGTTGTCAAGGCTAAAATACGTACACCAGTTCTCCTATCATTTATTATTCTGATATGGGGGGGGGGGGGCTAATATCAAACTTATTTCTAGTAGACAGGGACCTTCAAAATTTTGCTCTGGAGATGCCACACTTGCAGTTTCTCAGTATGCCACTTCTAGCTAACCACATCTTATCCACGTAAGTGGAACGTAGTGGAACAGCATGCTAATGGCATCCATAAAGGCGTAGTTGCACCTGGAATAATAAGGAGGGTGATGAGAGAGACTGCAGGGACAGCACTAACTCTCTGCACTTTTTATTTTTTGTTGGAAACCCTTGCATGCCACCGTATCATGAGGCATAGAGGATGACGCTGTGCTGTCTGTGGCACCTGAGAGTAGGCAACCCCCCTAATAGCTGTCGAAGTGGTTGCCTGCCTTCAGGCACTATAGCAGCCACGAGGCACCACTCAGCTAAATGGGTGTCGACCTCTGTAACAGGTACATTTTTAACATTCTCAACAAAGGTGCATGGATGACAGCAAACGCTGCTGCCAAACTGGGGGTCTTAAAGCAATCCTCTTACAGTGGCCTTTTTATTCATACACATGTCAATGCCGCGCTCCTCTATGATCACACCAGCGGAGTGCTGAAAAAGCATAAACATCCTTCGTTATTGAGATCACGTTTAAATTTCGTCGAATGATTTTTGAATGGCCTATAGTAGTTGCATCCCACAAACGAGAGCAAAAATGTGGTTGTACTGCACACCAAGTTGTAGTCTCACGATGTCTGTATAATAGGATAGAATCGTCCTGGCCGTGTCAGCAGTGTCGGACGTTGTCAAACGTCATCCAGATAATCATGGCTCTGCCAACTCTCGTTTTCGGCATCAAAAAGTGTATGAATCTTCTTCCTTTATTCCATGTCCTGGGTACTTTTCGTGTCGATTCTGACCGGTGGTGAGCCACCCATAAGAAAATAGCTTGAGTTCAACGTTGAGTGCCGCGGTTCTATCATCTACTGCCTAGGCATCCAAAGGAGGAGAGTGTGTGACGGCGTTTCCATCGCGTCTAAGTCCACGATGGCATTGGGCAGAACTGTGGTGAAATTTATCGCCAGTGTGACAGCAGTGACACACCTTATACCTCACATTAACTTCTGATCTGTGGCCTGTTGCCCGCATGTGTCGACACCGTGCTGTTTGAAGCGTCACCGATCCCGAGGGTGAGCCACGCTCATCCACCATTACAAAGGAAGCTTGTGGCCATGTTTGAGCCAAATTTCAAACTTGCGTTGCAGCGGAAGACAATTACGGGATCTCGAAAACGTGATACTTTTTGCGCAGTCTGGAAAGTACAATGAGACCCACTGAGGATATAGTGCTCACGGGACCATAGCAGATCGCGTTGTTTACGAAATTTCAGTGCGCAGCTTTAGCAGTCTTGCGGACTGATCTTTTGCCGTAATAGTACCGGTCACATCAGGCAGGTGAACAAAATGTTCAAACGGCTCTGAGCACTATGGGACTTAACATCTGAGGTCATCAGTCCCCTAGAACTTAGAACTACTTAAACCTAACTAACCTAAGGACATCACACACATCCATGACCGAAGCGGGATTCGAACCTGCGACCCTAGGCAGGTGAACAGCCTTGAAAATGTTGGGCTTGCAATCCGCATACTTTGGTTGGATTTCTGCAGCGTCTCGTCCTAGGACACTTTGATATACAGGAATATATGCAGTCCGTTGCATTGCTTCTAATCCCCTCGTCGATGGCAAGCTGAATACTAAATTTTTTCTCTTCTTGTAGGCCGCACTTGTCTGTACTCGTATAGCGCAATTCCAAGTTTAATTTCTACTGGTGTAACTGCCACATAACAAATTTTTCACTCTGAAATTTTATGCGTCATTACGATCAAATGTTAGGTTCCTTAACTTTTATATAGGAGACATCTGACGAAGAACATCATGTCTCACACACGTCCAGTAAATAAGTTAAAACTATAAAATGCAGCAGAAGTGTTCAAGATGACATAGACTAGTAAATACGTTCACTCTGTCACAAAATTACTAGAATTAATCAGAACAGTACAATGAGGGTCAAGTCCGCCTCCGCAGTTACACGATTAGAGTGTCAGTGAAGCAAAGGATCACGACTTCGGTTCCCGGTAGTGTCAATGACCTTTCTTTGATAACTGAAATGTAGTGTGGTGTATTAAACTTTTTCGTGACAAGTGAGGAAGTAGTAGTTTTACTACTACTACTACTACTACTACTACTACTACCACCACTAAAAGAAAAAGCCTACGTTAAAGTCCGGTAGACTGATGTGCAGTTCAATATGGACGTTCATTGACTCCACAAGTAGTTGTGATACAGTGGTGTAAAGCATCACGTGCCTTCCTGAGTTTAGTCGCAGAACTATAATAGGTTAAAATACCGACTGATAAAGATACATAAAGGATGTACTTTCAACAGTTGAAGTATCATGTCGGTTTCAGACCAAGCAGCATTACAAATGACTGCAAAGTATTCATTTGAAACAAAAGACAATGCTCAGAAGCATTCGCAGTGTGATGACCATTATGGGCTGCAGCAAGCGGAGCAGACCGTTACCAGTGGCCAGCGCGAGAGAAAAGAACGGGGTGAGTGCTGGGGTGGCGTGGTGAGGTGCCAGCCTGGTCAGGAGAGGGTGGGGGGGGGGGGGGGAGGGTGAACCGCCTGGCGGCCCAGTTCTTGTCGGGCAGCGCGCCAGCCACTAATTGGAATTCTTATCTCCAGCTCGCCACCCAAATCTATACTGCAGTGTCACGCTGGCATCTCGGAAATTTCTAGACTGAAATCGGCGACTCAAAGGGCGAGACCTCTTTCAAAAGTCGCTCTGCACAACGAGTCGACCGAGAAGTTGGAAAGCATTGAACAATAATTGCAACGAGCTGACCTCTGTGAAAGAAAGTAGACATTCTGAACCGGCTGCTTTCCTTTACTGTCTCGTACACTGTCATCGACTTTAATCTGGAACTCTTGGAATACTTACAGATAGAGTAGCCTTCAACAGCCCTTGATATCAATGATGTGAATAAAGTTTTTATCTCTATGTATATGTATCACACTGGCTCCAATATTCCTAAAACGGTAACATTGTATGTATCGATACCTTTCAACACACAAAAAAAATTAAAAAAAATAAAGTTTATAGTATACGCTATGTGATACGACTGTCTCCATGGGCATCAATCTATTATAGTCACTTCAGAATTATGGTAATAAGAGACTGACAAGCATTTGAATCCAGCAATTACACCGTTTAATTATGAGCCTAATTGAAATAGTGATGGTAAGTATGGTGCGAGGGCGAATGAGAGGTACCAAGTAACTTAATGATGGGCCAGTGTAGAGGTATGCCCAGAATATTATTCTGGTATTAGTTGCAACTAGTTCAGAATATAGTAATTTTCACTAATGTGGCATTTCCCGGTGTAAGAAAAACCTTCGAGCATAATTAGACTCTATAGGTACCAAGGAATCGGTTCTGGCCATTTGAAGAATCACCGTCTCGGAATCTAAATTGGGTAATCAATCTGCTCAAAACTGTAAATGAATACAGTTAAGTTGTCTATGAAAAGTATAGCCCCTGTGCAGTCAGCCGTTTTCTTTGAAACCAGAAGTATTACATAATATCCATTCAAGTGATTGCTGAGAGAAGGAGCCCCTTCAAGTGCGTGGCCGACATCTTATTCAATATTCCAATCGTTGTGCCCCTTCTGTCAGGATTTATGGTTATTTATACTATATTTCTCCATGTCCGTAGTTCAATAAACTACTTTTTTATACGTATTTAAACTGTTAGTCACTCAGTAGACAATTAATAGCTGCCATTTCCCCCCCATATTGATTTATGACCTCTAAGGAAAGTAAATTATTTCATAATTTAATGAAATTGTTGCATGTGTGCAACTCTTTGAAACCATCATTTACAGTGTCACTTCACTAATTATTTACGAGTGTATTTATTCTTATGCTTTAGTTATCGTGATAGTTTTAAAGGGAGGGAGAAGGGTTGAAAGTATGATCAAGAACATGCCGATTCCTTAGAATTAATGTGTGCACAAAACATTTTTTAACCCCAGCATCTCGCAGAATGTGTAAATTCAAATAAATTATTAAATTAAAAAATATACTAACGCACTATAACTCAAAATTTTATTTTTGTGTGTCCCTAGTTTCATCGTTTTGTAAACGAAAACATGATCCGAGGAGGCTGTATTACATTTTTATTATCTATGCGGTTGGACAATTTCGACCTTAAGTTATTTACAAACACGTATCTTAAGCTCCCAGTTTCATTTTACAATGTCATGTATCGCTGGTACATGTCGACAGGAACACATCATACTTCTGTGCGTATGTGTCACAGAAACAACTTTCTATTGTACATGGTGACGTCTATCTGTCACATAACTATGGACAATAGTATACAGTTTTTTGTCACATACTCACAGAAGTAAGATGTATTCCTGTAGACACGTACCAGCGATGTATCATAATATGAAATGAAGCTGGGAGGATAAGATATGAGCGTGGAAATGACCGAAGATCGAAACTGGCCAATCACACAGATAATACAAAAGCAATGCAGTCTACTCAGACCATGTTTTCTTTCACAAAACACTGCAATTCGTAATCCTGTCGATGAACCCTTATTAAACAATGAAGTCGCTTTCATTTTTCTCATTGTTAACAAAAGATCCTGTTTTATCTTTAGTTATAGATACACATCATCTGTCTTCAGTTCTGAGCGCTGTTTTATCAGTGGTAAACGTCTTCACGGATGTCACGTAATGACTAATCTGCGCAAGTTCCTCTGCAGAATGAGAAGCCATACTGGAATGGAAAAATTGTCATAAAAGTTGTCATTATTACCGAAGGCGTTCTCTATAAAATCGACTTAACTGAAATTCAAATAAAGTTAGTCATTCTCACATATTACACCATTACGTCATATATTTTCAAAGCACAATATCTGGTTTATATTTGACTCCATTTATTTCATGTATGAAAGTATGAAAGGAATAAAACATTTATTTACAACGTTTGATATTCTGTAATCTCGATCTCCACATGTTTCACTTACATCAATATTCCAGAGAACGCCTCAGTCCAACCAGTGTCATATTCTAACGTATTTAAACTACCTATACTGATGTTATTCATGTTGCTGTTTTCCTTAATAGTTTTCTTTTGGAATTTCATAGTTCAACAATCCATTTTTCCCTTTGAAAATATTTGTGTGTCTGTGATCCTGTATCATTGCTAGTGATTTCCAATGTATTAAGTTTTTTTAAAATAAAAATATGTGTTAGTATGTTCTAACAAGTCTTGTTTGTCTTAAAGTACCAGAAGCTTACAGTAGTCAACATCGAGGCAATTATTATATTATTGTAAACACTTCAAGTTATTTCCAAACAGCTACAGACCACGTTAAATTCTTTTTCATTTCTTAATAAGAGAAATTACAGCAGTGGCTGAATAGTAGTGAAATGGATTATACAGGATAGCTAATAGATTCTGCTGCAACAAACATTCAATGAGCATATTTTTGCAGGGAAAAGTGTTTCAATGATTTAACGCAATTAACTACTACAGAGTTCAAATACATGCTGTTGGAGTAGGTGATGTTGTATATAGAATAACGCATCTAAACAGAAGTTTTAACGTGAGAAACTCGCTACAGCTTACAGCTTCAGTAGCCAGACTGTAAGACGTCATGGTCTCCTGACCTTCATTCTTACATATTCCGCCCTCACAATCATATTCCGCACATCAAGACACTTTGTTCGAACCCAAACTCGATAAGATAAAGTCAATGTTGTATGAATTCATGTAAACAATATGCAAATAAAAAGTAAGCGCACCGCAGTTGACATACTCAAGGCTGGCGTACACACGCACATTCAAGACACGACAGTCACAAAAGCTTTTAGTTCGGGAGAGGCAAACACTGCATGCCAGGACGCCAGTCTCCTCAGAGGTTTTCACAGGGAGCTATCAACGTCGGCCGACGGCCGCCCGTGGAGCAGACAGCATGTGCCCGAGTGAAAGGGGGAACGACCCCGTGTTTGGCTTAAAAGCAAATTCCGCTACATTGTGTGGGAGTGCCCAACCTAAGCATTCTTCACAAATATAGCACGCAGTTTCAGAGATTTTCACAGGGAGACAGCAAAGGCCAAACGACGATGCTATAGGTTTCCGGATTGGTCACCTCAAACGAAACGTCATTCTCACGTTTCAGAAGAGCAATGCTGATTGGCAGGCGATATTTCTGATGCCTTGAGCTGAAGGAGTAATGGAAGAGACCAAAAGATATACCCCTTCACATCTGGCATGGAGAGGGGCCATTCCGTTGTCCCTCCTGGAGAGAGAACACGTAACGAGAGCGTGCGCGCTCGTACGTGTACTCAAAGAGCGAGGAACAAGTCTCTCCTCAGTACTTCACTGGGAGAGCACCTCTGTCGAGAGCGAATCGAAGTGAGACTCTATATTGAGTCCTTGTGATTAAGTGTTGTTCATTGTGTTGGCCGACACAGTTATTGTGCGGTGTGAACCGACAGAATTATAGTTAAATGCCTGCGAGCGAATTTTTGAGTGGCATCGCGGTCGCCTGGTTATCTGACCGGTGTACCATGGCAATAGTTAGACTAGGGGCGAATAGGAGTCCTTGAATTCATCAAGGCATAGGGAGAGTTTGATTGGCGAAGGTCAATCCAGATAGAACGAGAGTTATCTTATTTGTCAGCAGCGAGCGGCGCAGACAGCAGTCATCGCAGCTTACGGTATTGTGCGCTACAGCTCTTGCGAGCCCCATATTTCCTCCACAACATTACACTTCACTGCATTTCACACGCGACAGCCTTGACAGTACCTAGCAGCATTCTAATGGATAATTATTCAAGTTAAGTAGGTGTGGCTCTCAGCCATTCTGCCAAGTCAATAACAATCTTAAACTTTGTATAGAAATTTCATTAGCGAATCCTATCCTTGAGAGGTAACTTCACATTCCGAAAAGAACCCAGAAATAACTTCAGTTCATAACTAACTTCTGTAGTAGTGTGGGGTGGAAATTGCATCTTGCAGGAGCCACAGGGTAAAGGGTACATCTCAGATTAATCCATTGCGCAGAATGACAGAATAGCAACCCCACAAGATGACAATACCAATATTACTAAATTAGAGATGGTCACATGTGGCACCTCAAATAATGATGGCAGGCTGCATTTCAGAGTATAATAATTTGGACATGTTAAGAGAATATGTTACGTGCAACATTTAAAGAAAATGTGTTTCAGGACACACATCATTTTGGTCATAGCCTCGTCCTCAAAGAACTTTGGTGACCTGGTTTGGTGTCAGCAAGCCTCGTCGTTGCTACGGTGGCGTTACAAATAAGGAAGATAGTGTTGGTGTAGCCAGTGATTTTTGCTTCCTTCTCCACCACTAAAAGTCAAAATTTTCCGATACCTTAAACATAACTTATTTCATCCCCTTATTTCCTAATATGTCACATGTTAACATATACTGAACGAATCCCTAATTTATTCGTACACTATGTGATCAAAAGTGTCCGAACACCCCCAAAAACATACGTTTTTCGTTTTAGGTGCATTGTGCTGACTCAGACTGACAGTTATTCCACATCAGCGACCTCAGTACTCATTAGACATTGTGAGAGAGCAGAATGGGGCACTCCGTGGAACTCACGGACTTCGAATATGGTCAGGTGATTGGGTGTCACTAGTGTCATACGTCTGAAGGCGAGATTTCCACAATCCTAAACATCCCTAGATCCATTGATCCATTGTTTACGATGTGACAGTGAAGTGGAAACGGGAAAGGACACGTACAGCACAAAAGCGTACTGGCCGACCTCGTCTCTTGACTGACAGATACCGCCGACAGCTGAAGAGAACCATAGTGTGTAATAGACAGACATCTATCCAGACCATCACACAGGAATTCCAGACTGCATCAGGATCCACTGCAAGTACTATGACAGTTAGGCGGAAGGAGAGAAAATTTGGATTTCATGGTCGAGCGGCTGCTCATAAGCGACACATCACGCCGGTAAATGCCAAACGATACTTTCCTTCGTGTAAGGAGCGTAAACATTGGACGATTGAACAGTGAAAAAACGTTGTTTGGAGTGACGAATCACAGTACACAATGTGGTGATCCTATAGCAGGGTACTGATATGGCGAATGCCCAGTGAACGTCATCTGCCAGCGTGTTTAGTGCCAACAGTAAAATTCGGAGGCGGTGGTGTTATGATGTGATCGTGTTTTGCATGAAGGGGCTTGCACCCCTTGTTTTTTTGGGTGGCACTGTCACATTGATGTTTTAAGCACCTTCTTATTTCCCACTGTTGAAGAGCAATTTGGGGACAGAGATTGCATCTTTCAACACGATCGAGGCCCTGTTCCTAATGCACAGCCTGTGGCGGTTACATGACAATAACATCCCTGTAATGGACTGGCCTGCATAGCGTCCCGATCCGAATCCCACAGCACACCTTTGGGATGTTTCGGAACGCCGACTTCATGCCAGGCCTCACCGACCGACATCGATACCTCTCCTCAGTGCAGCACTCCGCGAAGAATGAGCTGCCATTCCCCAAGAAACCTTCCAGCACCTGACTGAACATATGCCTGCGAGAGGGAGGCTGTCATCAAGGCTAAGGGTGGGCCAACACAATACTGATTTCCATCATTACCGATGGAAGTTGCCACGAACTTGTAAATCATTTTCAGCCATGTGTCCGGATACTTTTGACCACATAGTGTATTTAGCGCGTCATCCGTTACGTACAGGTTTCTAGATAACTCGTGTTTTGCTCTCTGTAGATGCCATATGCCGCGATATATTTTAGGTACTTCTTCTGATTAGGTGTTCACACTAGTATTCAATGAGTCAGACTTGATTGTCATGTAATTTTTACTTATTTTGCATATTGATTGTATTTTGCCACTTCAAAAAGTTACTACTTTCGTCTCGTAGTTCCTCCTGCATTTGGACACTACCCTATCCAGAAAACGGGTGGAAATGAGCGAATCTGAAATACTTTCGGAAGTTTTTGACGATGATTATTCAGAGAATGAAGATCCGGATCACTGTGTGAATGAATGTTTTTGCAGTTCTCAGGAGGTTTGCAGTGACGATGACATTAGACATGTAAAGACAAGTAAGGCGGCAGTATTTTCAAGTGATTCCGTCAATAACAATAAAGATGACTTTGTTCTTGTGAATGATTCGACGTGTCATAATGTTAATCTTTCGTGTGGGTGCCCGATTCTCACTCGCGGAGTGACTATACCAATGCACGAGTGAAACACAGCAGCCATTTTGAAAGTGTTGAAGATGCTTGGCTATAACTGATATTATGTACAATGTTATATGTCTCTAACAGCTATTCTAATAACCTGTTATTTTTATTGTTTTAGTCTGTAAATGAAAATAAAATCTTAAATTCTTTCAGTTCTTCTGCTCCTTATGGAACTAACACTAAGGACCTGTGCGATAAACACGAAATTTAGATGTAATTATAACTATGTGCATTACATTCCCTACACTATAATCCTTTAACAATATGTTCCAGATCCACAAAGGTCTGTCAACGAATAATGTACCTATTCTATAGTACTATTTAGACAAGTTACTGTTTGAAGTTGTGTACCAAAAAAATCTCGAAACATTCTTGACCGAATTACTTCAGAGTTTTACGTGAACCTCTAATAAACGCTCAAAGGGACGTAGGGTACATAATTTTTTTTATATTTGTGGTATAAATGTACAACATAAAACGGGAACGTTGTTACCAAAAACCTCGAAAAGTTCTTGTCTGTTTTACTTCAGATTTTTATATGATACTCTAATAAACATTCAGACAGGCACAGACAATACATTTTTTTAAACAACAACGTATGGGTTTTCTATTATAACTAAGTCTGAGAAAGAAAACGCTGTGGTTGGAAAAAATATGTGGCTTCTTCTCCTTTCTCGCCATCAGTTTCAACTACGACAGCTACTATCCTCGTAGATCTAACAGTGGGTTTGGTCTTTCATACGCCACAAACTGTGATCCCAACTGATCTTCACATTCAGTTTTAGCAACCTCAGTTCCCATAAAGATTTCATTGGAATTAATAATAAACATGACTCAAGGTGCGTGCTGGCGTAAGCTGCCACTAGCACACCAGTCGGCAAAGATGGAGCGAAGATCGATTAGTAGACGCTGGATCATGCGCGTCTATCACGATAGAGACCAGAGATACATCTGCAAGCTGCATGCCACCAACGGCCTCTCGGCAGCACGTATTTAGGCCGTCGCCACCGACCAAAGAGTCTCACTCACTCCAAAGCTCGGACTCACGCACTCTGTCATTCAGTTGGCGTTTGTCAGTTACACGCAGAGCAGGCTCTGTTCAAGACACAAGCTGCGACACTACCTAGCGACCAGAATAGCAACTATGGAGGGACTTTTACTGTACCAACAGGGAGACTACAGTTTATAACAGCAAGATTACCAATATTGTCTGCAAGAGGACTATTACTGATGAGCTCATACTACAACACATAGACTCTATTCAAGTTAAGTAAATCTACAAGTAAATAAAGAACCATATTAATCCATGTGTGCAATTCTGTTGTAGAAAGAGGATGTTGGCCATCCATAACAACATCCTCTCCCTTCCTTCCTTGCGGTACAAGACTCTACGAGGTAAGACAGGGCGATAGAAATACACTACTGCCCATTAAAATTGCTACACCAAGAAAAAATGCAGATGATAAACGGGTATTCATTGGACAAATATATGATGCTAGAACTGACATGTGATTACATTTTAACGCAATTTGTGTGCATAGATCCTGAGAAATCAGTACCCAGAACAACCACCTCTGGCCGTAATACGCCTTGATACGCCTGGGCATTGAGTCAAACAGAGTTTGGATGGCGCGTACAGGTACAACAGGCGTATTGTGACGAGCTATTGCACGGCCACCATTGACCAGACGTTTTCAATTGGTGAGAGATCTGGAGAATGTGCTGGACAGGGCAGCAATCGAACATTTTCTGTATCCAGAAAGGCCCATACAGGACCTGCAACATGCGGTCGTGCATTATCCTGCTGAAATATAGGGTTTCATAGGGATCGAGTGAAGGGTAGAGCCACGGGTCGTAACACATCTGAAATGTAGTGTCCACTGCTCAAAGTGCAATCAATGCGAACAAGAGGTGACCGGGACGTGTATCCAATGCCACCCCGTACCATCACGCCGGGTGAGACGCCAGAATGGTGATGACGAATACTTCGCTTCCAATGCGCGTTCACCGCGACGTCGCCAAGCACGGATGCCACCATCATGCTGGTGTAAACAGAACCTGGATTCATCCGAAAAAATGACGTTTTGCCATTCATGCACTCAGGTTCGTCGTTGAGTACACCATCGCAGGCGCTCCTGTCTCTGATGCAGCGTCAAGGGTAACCGCTGGCATGGTCTCCGAGCTGATAGTCCATGCTGCTGCAAACGTCGTCGAACTGTTCGTGCAGATGGTTGTTGTCTTGCAAACGTCTCCATCTGTTGACTCAGGGATCCGTTACAGTCATGCGGATAAGATGCATGTCATCTCGGCTGCTAGTGATACGAGGCCGCACTCTCCTAATGAAGCAGCGGCGGGGCAGGGCAGGGCAGGACAGAGCGGGGAGCAGCGCAGCCCGCTGCGCAACTTCCGCCACGTCCGTCTCTCGGAAATTACACACCTCCTCCTGACAGCCACACCGCCCTCTGCGCGCTCTCCTAGCTGCGAGTCCGACTCCTATCTCTCCGTCCAACTCTGACATTAGACGGACAATAAGAACAATCCGCGACTATTGTTTGATGCGATTCTCCATACCTGTCACTTTGAAAAGCTGCAAGCCATCTTGTGTGTCCCTTTTCATTTAATATGATAATTACATCCTGCTAGACATTGACCCTACCCGACGTATCTGTGTCGGTTTGGGAAGCGGGCTACACCAACGTGTGACTGTGGAGCAGTGCAGGGCACTCCATACCATGTGGTGTATGAGTGCCCCCTCTTCGACGATGTTGCACGACAATTTAGAGAACAATTACCCAACAGCGACACGGACCACCTGCTCAGCCAAGAGGACACATTTAACGTCTTGAACAAACCATCAGATGCGATTTCAAGTAAAGTCCTCAGAGAATACTTAAGAAACAAAAGAATAAACAACACCAGACTTAGACTCCGTGCACCTTCCCTGTTCCGCCGGGACATGGACTTCGCCAGCCGCCTAACGGCTGGAGTCTGCCATGTTTTTGGATTAGGTAGGGGGGGGGGGGGGTTGTACTTCATCACCGGACTTGACAATGCACCGATCACAACAGTAGAGATAGAGATAGACTAGTTGTAGGATTAGAAATAGGAACTGCAGCGAAAAGGTCATCGGCCAGCCCAGTGCCAGCGGCACTGCCAATGGGATTAGCTCGGTGGGGAAGGCCACCAAAATTAGGGTTGTTTCTACTGGCACACCTGTAACGCTGCACGTAGAGTAATTACAGTAACATACCAAAAGTAGTACTCTAACGGTTGTAGAGGAAGATATAATTCAATCATCATATATGTATAATAAATAACAGCAGATCAGTCCCCATAGTGGTGAAGAAATTGTAGTATTAACCTGTAGTGTTAGAAACTAAAGCTGCAGAATTGTCAATTGTTAGTAGTTGGAATTATGACCTACTAATGTATTTAGGTAGTAGCTTAACTTGTATAATTATAATGATTCAATCAATAATTTCTTAATTACATCCTGCTAACGAGAACAACACGGCAAGTGGCATCATCAGATTTCCCAGGGACTTCAGTCAGTGGAAGAGGGGTCAAAATAAGCGAACACGTGTCTTGACTTGTCCGTAGATACCCGACCATTTCTGAAACAACGATGGTCAAAGTTTTCGACGTATTTTCGAGGTACTTAAGGTGTCTTTAACTACGTGATATACTCAGAAGAAATGGTAGCCCCGTGGTCGTTGGGCGACACTTTACTTGCACACGATGTATAAGCTATGGCACAGTGTTGAGGCTTTGCCGTCCTTGTGCCAGTGTCCCTCTCTCCCTGGTTCCGGTCGGTAGCTTCGCACTCGCGTTTGCAAACCTCGCGGCTCTTATTATGAAACTCAGTTACGCTCGCACCAAACTCCCACGAACGCGCCGGCCGCGGACAAAGGATAAAACACCCCCTTAGAAAAATAATAAATGACTGTGCTGACAAACCTCTTACGTTATTTGATTTTCAAACAGCTGAGCAAAACTGAACGTACTCAGACATTTCTCTCTTTACTTATTCTGATCATCACTAAACTGACACACAATATTTTTAGCGCAACGCACTTTCAACAATCCCTACAAAAGAATGGCCGTGACTAACAATAATCTGTACCTTTCACGAATCACTTACCTCACAAAAATCTTCGCTACTCGAACTACTGCAATACAGCGAGCGCCAATACCGCCAGCTAAATAAAAGATTCTAACTACTGGAGGCACTAACTAATGATAGGCATAGTTAGCAAATGTAAGATTTTGATAGACAACAAACAATTTATTTACCTTAATAGTGTTCAAAAGTCATAATACACTACTAGCCATTAAAATTGCTACACCACGAAGATGTGCTACAGATGTGAAATTCAACCGACACGAAGAAGATGCTGTGATATGCAAATGACTAGCTTTTCAGAGCATTCACACAAGCTTGGCGCCGGTGGCGACACTTACAACGTGCTGACATGAGAAAAGTTTCCAACCGATTTCTCATACATAAACAGTAGATGACCGGCGTTCCCTGGTGAAACGTTGTAGTCATGCCTAGTGTAAGGAGGAGAGGTGCGTACCATCACATTTCCGACTTTGCTAAAAGTCGGATTGTGGCCTATCGCGATTGCGGTTTATCGTATCGCGACATTGCTGCTCGCGTTGGTCGAGAACCAATGACTGTTAGCAGAATATGGAATCGGTGGAATCAGGAGGGTAATACGGAACGCCATGCTGGATCCCAACGGCCTCGTATCACTAGCAGCCGAGATGACATGCATCTTATCCGCATGACTGTAACGGATCCCTGAGTCAACAGATGGAGACGTTTGCAAGACAACAACCATCTGCACGAACAGTTCGACGACGTTTGCAGCAGCATGGACTGTCAGCTCGGAGACTATGGCTGCGGTTACCCTTGACGCTGCATCACAGACAGGAGCGCGTGCGATGGTGTACTCAACGACGAATCTGGGTGCACGAATGGCAAAACGTCCTTTTTTCGGATGAATCCAGGTTCTGTTTACAGCATCATGATGGTCGTGTTTGGCGACATCGCAGTGAACGCACGTTGGAAGCGTGTATTCGTCATCGCCTTACTGACATATCACCCGGCGTGATGGTATGGGGTACCATTGGTTACACGTCTCGGTCACCTCTTGTTCGCATTGACGGCACTTTGAACAGTGGGCGTCACATTTCAGATGTGTTACGACCTGTGGCTCTACCCTTCATTCGATCCCTACGAAACCCTACATTTCAGCAGGATAATGCACGACCGCATGTTTCAGGTCCTGTACGGGCCTTTCTGGATACAGAAAATGTTTGACTGCTGCCCCGACCAGCACGTTCTCTAGATGTCTCACCTGTACACGCCATTCAAGCTCTGTTTGAGTCAATGCCCAAGCGTATCAAGGCCGTTATTACGGCCAGAGATGGTTGTTCTGAGTACTGATTTCTCAGGATCTATGCACCCAAATTGCGTGGAAATGTAATCACATGCCAGTTCTAGTATAATATATTTGTCCAATGAATGCTCGTTTATCATCTTCATTTCTTCTTTGTGTAGCAATTTTAATGGCCAGTAGTGTATATATATCAGTTCATGACATCCAGTCTTACAAATTTCGTTTTTCTGACAGACACACGTCCAGATCGTCCGCTCTCAAATTCTGCGATCTCTCTCCTCACATCCACCACTGCTGGAAGCTCGGCTCCAACTGCGCAACTAGTGATGGGGAGCGGAGCTCGTGAATGAGTCGTTCAAATGAAGTGTGAACTTACCACTCAAGTTCAATGAACTGTTACTTCAAACTCTTCACAGATAGCACACTCCACACTTTTTTCTAGTTCACTCACACTCGTCCCCTCTCCCTCTCCCACTACATCGGCGCTGCGTCACTCATTCTCCCTTCACTTCAGTCCTCCCTCTACTGCCTGTCGACGAATCGCGCGGTGTTTGTGGTGAACGACAGGTTTAGGACGAGTTGGGGAGGTGAGGGGCGAGGAGAAGGCAGCGACAGCTGCTTCCTGTAGTGCTGACGCCGTGCTGCAAGCTGTTTTCCAGCTCCGCAAGACGACGGTTGACATTCCGCTGCCACAGTGGAATGTCTGAGTGCACCGCCTTTTTTAGGTCCTGCACTTCCGCATTGGAGCCCAAGTCACATCATTACCCGTGAGTCCGTGACTATTTGTGGAGTTATACTTCGCGTCTATGGGTAGCCTACCGTTGGCAGCGCTTGCAGACAAATGAATATTAAAGATATAAAGGAAGAGGCTGCCTGTGTGAGCACGCACAGCCAACACGAAAATAAAATGCTTACCTTGTGAGTCTGGAACTGAAGCATGCGTGGAATCCACACTTGAAAGATAATCGTTCATGTAGGAATGCTTATCTCGTACACGTTATTGAAATAATTACACTAAATGTCAATTTGAGGATTGTCCTAATTAAATTTTAAAAAATACATAAATATTTATGAATAAACATCAATGGATTTGGCGAATGTTCAGAGATTTCCGTTTTAAAACATGATTTGTTCCACTTTTTCCTGTCAAGCGATTTCTTCTATCAGTTATAAGGTGTCCTGCCTTCGAGAACACTCTTTCACACGGCGTGTAGGTTACAACAATACGCAGTCGTATTTTTGCAAGTTCAAAGAGCGAGGGGTATGCTGACAGCCGTTCAGACCACCACTGAAGTGGATTGCCTTCCACTATTGCAGCAGCTCTCGGGTGTGGATTACTCTGCAGCCTGGAAAACACTTCATCAAATTCGAGCCAGAGACTAGAAGTACATTCAGTGGTTGGAACTGAAATGGTTCAAAAGGCTCTGAGCACTATGCGACTTAACTTCTGAGGTCATCAGTCACCTAGAACTTAGAACTAGTTAAACCTAACTAACCTAAGGACATCACACACATCCATGCCCGAGACAGGATTCGAACCTGCGACCGTAGCGGTTGCTCGGTTCCAGACTGCAGCGCCTAGAACCGCACGACCACTCCGGCCGGCTGGTTGGAACTGAGATTGTTGCAGTAGCAATGGATGTGTTCGTCACAAATTTCTCACAGTGCCTGATCAGGTTTAATTTCACCTTCTCAGCAGAATTTTCATCAGAAAAATCATGGAATTTGAACCGGGGATCCAATGAAGTCGCTTCTGCGAAAATGGAATTTTCCTCTATATTTCGAAACCGTCGTTTTAGGTCTTCAGCTAACTTTTCGGCCATCTGTTGCACGTCTACATGAATTTCAGTCTTATTAACAAACCTGCAACACCACTTTTTCAACGAGCGACTAAGGAGTATGACTTTAGAAGTACTGATAACATTTCCACTTGACATTTCCTCGGTACAGTGTTTGAAAACTTTCAAGAGGTCACAGGATTGTGTTACATTTGCAATGTCCTCTGCAGTCACATTTGGAAGGTCAGGATACTTCAGAGTGATGACTGTCATTAGGGAATTCTTAAACTCGATTATTCTTCGCAGCATATCATAGGTTGAATTCCATCATGTAACAGTGCCCTGTTTTAGAGTCAGAACTGGCTCTTTTAACTGTTCCTGCATCTTTTTCCGTTTCGTGCAGGCCTGCGAACGTCTTTTAAAAAATTCATCATTTTTTTTTTACTTTATTCACAATGGGCTGAATGTGCGGAAGCCCATTCTGAACAATTAAATTGAGTGTGTGTGCAAAGCAGGAGATGTTTTTCCAGGCTGTGAGTCTTATAGCTGCCATAATATTAGCAGCATTGTCGCTAACAACACACACGACTTTTTCTTAAATGCCCCATTCCCTTATGACACGTCGCAGTTCTTCGGAGATTTTTTCTGACGTGTACCTTTCGTCGTATTTAAAGCACTCTAGGAGGGAAGACGCCAGCTCTAGGTCTTTAACGTAGTGTGCTGTCACCGACAAATAACTCTCATTTGTGGTTGAGGTCCACCCATCCATTGTCAGCACAACCGCTTCCGCAGAATTAATTTTGACTCTCACAATTTCTTTCATCGTGGCGTACTGTTGTTGTAGTAGTGTATTGGAAATGGTCTTCCGAGCTGGCATTCTGTAAGCACCATTCAGTTTGCCTACAAAACTTTGGAAATGTTTTCTTTCCACTATGTTGAAGGGCAAATAATCCTTTACAACAGTCTCCAGAAGTGCGAAATCTATCTCCTGATTTCTTTTGTTCGAGAGGTTTCGGAAAATACATAGGTAATATTCCGTGATATTGATATCTGCTGCCTGATAATGAAGTGAAACTGTTATTTCCTGGCACCGACTGCTGTTCGCTTCTGGCAATTGCTGATGTTAGTTCCGTATTGTCCAAGAAATATCGGAAGATGCAGGAACAGGGGGTGCTAAGCACCTGACTGACAATGACACTGTTGGATGCAGCACTCGAACATGACGCGCTAGATTAAATGTATTTCCTCCTTTATATGAAATACACTTACAACAGCAGCTGCACTTTGCTTTCCCATCACCTAAATCGGCGAAGAAACCCCAAATTTCACCACTTTTACGCGATCGCGAGTTGCTTGCCATTGTATAAGAGTGAACAGACATAAAAACTGCTTTCCGAATGCAATAGAGAGGGATTTTACCTGAAATCGTACCAATAACTACAGGTGACAGTTTACGTTTTGAATTTGGAGGGTTATTATTCTCAACAAAAATAGAATCTACAGGAAAACTTCTGAATAATTACTTCACGTACATATATAGACTTTGTGACAGTGGTAAACATACTCATTCTATTTTGGATTAAATTTTAAAAGGAACATATCATTGGACTGCATTTCGTTGGTAGCCCTAGTTTTCAGTCCATGAATACAACAAATAAGGTTTCACTTTGCAGATAGAGACTTTTTTGGGCACTTCATGAGGAAATGTCGAACAAGATTAAATGTAATACCTTCTTTATATGTGACAGGCTTCTCTGTTTATCTTTCCTTTGTCTCCTTCGACCATGCTCTATTACTATTAACTCAGACGCTGTACGAGCGTAAAACGTTGTGTGCACGTTACTGCATAGTTCGGCCATCTGTTGGTAAAATTATGAAGTATTACGAAGCTTCATTGTACGAGCGAGGCGAAGCGAGCGTAGCCGCGGCTGAGCGGCGAACTGGGCAACTTCGCCAGGCTTCCGTACTTCATGAATGAACTACTTCATTTGAACGTTTCACGGCAAAGAGTGAAATGAATGGAGTAGTTCACGGGAATGAACGAGTTCGACCCATCTATATGCGCAACGCTACGAGCTGTTCACGTCCAACTGCCCAACACTACAATAGAAAATATTCCAACAATACTGTACAATACTGTACATGAACCATGGATCTTGCCGTTGGTGGGGATGCTTCCGTGCCTCAGCGATACAGATAACTGTACCGTAGGTACAACCACAACGGAGGGGTATCTGTTGAGAGGCCAGACAAACGTGTGGTTCCTGAAGAGGGCAGCAGCCTTTTCACTAGTTGCAAGGGCAACAGTCTGGATGATTGACTGATCTGGCCTTGTAACAATAACCAAAACGGCCTTGCTGTGCTGGTACTGCGAACGGCTGAAAGCAAGGGGAAACTACGGCCGTAATTTTTCCCGAGGGCATGCAGCTTTTACTGTATGATTAAATGATGGCGTTCTCTTGGGTAAAATATTCCGGAGGTAAAATAGTCCCCCATTCGGATCTCCGGGCGGGGACTACTCAAGAGGATGTCGTTATCAGGAGAAAGAAAACTGGCGTTCTACGGATCGGAGCGTGGAATGTCAGATCCCTTAATCGGGCAGGTAGGTTAGAAAATTTAAAAAGGGAAATGGATAGGTTAAAGTTAGATATAGTGGGAATTAGTGAAGTTCGGTGGCAGGAGGAACAAGACTTCTGGTCAGGTGACTACAGGGTTATAAACACAAAGTCAAATAGGGGTAATGCAGGACTAGGTTTAATAATGAATAGGAAAATAGGAATGCGGGTAAGTTACTACAAACAGCATAGTGAACGCATTATTGTGGCCAAGATAGACACGAAGCCCATGCCTACTACAGTAGTACAAGTTTATATGCCAACTAGCTCTGCAGATGACGAAGAAATTGAAGAAATGTATGATGAAATAAAAGAAATTATTCAGATAGTGAAGGGAGACGAAAATTTAATAGTCATGGGTGACTGGAATTCGAGTGTAGGAAAAGGGAGAGAAGGAAACGTAGTAGGTGAATATGGATTGGGGCTAAGAAATGAAAGAGGAAGCCACCTGGTAGAATTTTGCACAGAGCACAACTTAATCATAGCTAACACTTGGTTTAAGAATCATGATAGAAGGTTGTATACGTGGAAGAACCCTGGAGACACTAAAAGGTATCAGATAGATTATATAATGGTAAGACAGAGATTTAGGAACCAGGTTTTAAATTGTAAGACATTTCCAGGGGCAGATGTGGACTCTGACCACAGTCTATTGGTTATGACCTGTAGATTAAAACTGAAGAAACTGCAAAAAGGTGGGAATTTAAGGAGATGGGACCTGGATAAACTGAAAGAACCAGAGGTTGTACAGAGTTTCAGGAAGAGCATAAGGGAACAATTGACAAGAATGGGGGAAAGAAATACAGTAGAGGAAGAATGGGTAGCTTTGAGGGAAGAAGTAGTGAAGGCAGCAGAGGATCAAGTAGGTAAAAAGACGAGGGCTAGTAGAAATCCCTGGGTAACAGAAGAAATATTGAATTTAACTGATGAAAGGAGAAAATATAAAAATGCAGTAAATGAAGCAGGCAAAAAGGAGTACAAACGTCTCAAAAATGAGATCGACAGGAAGTGCAAAATGGCTAAGCAGGGATGGCTAGAGGACAAATGTAAGGATGTAGAGGCTTACCTCACTAGGGGTAAGATAGATACTGCCTACAGGAAAATTAAAGAGACCTTTGGAGATAAGAGAACCACTTGTATGAACATCAAGAGCTCAGATGGAAACCCAGTTCTAAGCAAAGAAGGGAAAGCAGAAAGGTGGAAGGAGTGTATAGAGGGTCTATACAAGGGCGATGTACTTGAGGACAATATTATGGAGATGGAAGAGGATGTAGGTGAAGATGAAATGGGAGATACGAAACTGCGTGAAGAGTTTGACAGAGCACTGAAAGACCTGAGTCGAAACAAGGCCCCCGGAGTAGACAACATTCCATTGGAACTACTGACGGCCTTGGGAGAGCCAGTCCTGACAAAACTCTACCATATGGTGAGCAAGATGTATGAAACAGGCGAAATACCCTCAGACTTCAAGAAGAATATAATAATTCCAATCCCAAAGAAAGCAGGTGTTGACAGATGTGAAAATTACCGAACAATCAGTTTAATAAGTCACAGCTGCAAAATACTAACTCGAATTCTTTACAGACGAATGGAAAAACTAGTAGAAGCCGACCTTGGGGAAGATCAGTTTGGATTCCGTAGAAATACTGGAACACGTGAGGCAATACTGACCTTACGACTTATCTTAGAAGAAAGATTAAAGAAAGGCAAACCTACGTTTCTAGGATTTGTAGACTTAGAGAAAGCTTTTGACAATGTTGACTGGAATACTCTCTTTCAAATTCTAAAGGTGGCAGGGGTAAAATACAGGGAGCGAAAGGCTATTTACAATTTGTACAGAAACCAGATGGCAGTTATAAGAGTCGAGGGACAAGAAAGGGAAGCAGTGGTTGGGAAGGGAGTAAGACAGGGTTGTAGCCTCTCCCCAATGTTATTCAATCTGTATATTGAGCAAGCAGTAAAGGAAACAAAAGAAAAATTCGGAGTAGGTATTAAAATCCATGGAGAAGAAATAAAAATGTTGAGGTTCGCCGATGACATTGTAATTCTGTCAGAGACAGCAAAGGACTTGGAAGACCAGTTGAACGGAATGGATGGTGTCTTGAAGGGAGGATATAAGATGAACATCAACAAAAGCAAAACGAGGATAATGGAATGTAGTCGAATTAAGTCGGGTGATGTTGAGGATATTAGATTAGGAAATGAGACACTTAAAGTAGTAAAGGAGTTTTGCTATTTGGGGAGCAAAATAACTGATGATGGTCGAAGTAGAGAGGATATAAAATGTAGACTGGCAATGGCAAGGAAAGCGTTTCTGAAGAAGAGAAATTTGCTAACATCGAGTATAGATTTAAG
Organism: Schistocerca piceifrons; assembly: GCF_021461385.2. Lineage (NCBI taxonomy): Eukaryota > Metazoa > Arthropoda > Insecta > Orthoptera > Acrididae > Schistocerca > Schistocerca piceifrons. Next base: position 177,464,443 of record NC_060141.1, on the reverse strand, counting down.
TGTCAGGAAGTCATTTCTGAAAGTATTTGTATGGAGTGTAGCCATGTATGGAAGTGAAACATGGACGGTAAATAGTCTGGACAAGAAGAGAATAGAAGCTTTCGAAATGTGGTGCTACAGAAGAATGCTGAAGATTAGATGGGTAGATCACATAACTAATGAGGAAGTATTGAATAGGATTGGGGAGAAGAGAAGTTTGTGGCACAACTTGACCAGAAGAAGGGATCGGTTGGTAGGACATGTTCTGAGACATCAAGGGATCACCAATTTACTATTGGAGGGCAGCGTGGAGGGTAAAAATCGTATGGGGAGACCAAGAGATGTATACACTAAGCAGATTCAGAAGGATGTAGGTTGCAGTATGTACTGGGAGATGAAGAAGCTTGCACAGGATAGAGTAGCATGGAGAGCTGCACTAAACCAGTCTCAGGACTGAAGACCACAACAACAACAACAACTGTACAAATCAGCCACAGACTGCACACAGCACAGTCAGTGATTTTCATACAGAGCGCTACGTGACAGCACCAACATAAAAACCTAAACAGCCTACTTACAACGATTTCTAGTGCTTTTTCCTGCGTAGTGTCACCTGTAACGTCGTAGAATGCAAGTTTCTATTGCTGCAGTGGACTGTGATTAGGCGGCACATCACTGTTTCTTTAAGACGCATATCAGTTCGACTTGGTATTGTGCGACCTGTGCGGAGTGGCCAACTAATCAGTGGCTCCATCCCATAGGACCGGCGGACTCTCATCTCTGCACAGTCTGTCGTAGTGTCGACGATGATCGTCACCGATTCAACTGTGTAGCCAGTGCAGAAGCCTGTTTGTTGGGGGTCACAAGTGATCACGTGTTTCCTACGAGTGCCGCTTCATGGTATCGACCCAGAGTCCTTTCTTTTGCACATGCGGATATTACTCGCCGTTCCCGTTATGGCATTTTGCCGACTATCTTAACAAAGCTTTTTCCACGGTGTTGGCGCGTTCTCGGAATTGGCAGGCACCCGTCCGATTCGGAACGTAAAATGACGCGCCTATACATTGGACTCGGACTGCCTGCCACCCTTTATCATCTTGAGGGGTTTTCAGGATTCTGAAAAAAAAGAAAGCTTAGCATCGCGGCTTGTTACTTTTGTGCCCGCGTTCAAAACTCGATTAATAATTTCTGTATTTCATTTTCTTTTTTTGGTTTCATTTATCTACCCATGTCTGTATGAAGTTACTACACGAATATTTCTTATCAAAATGGAATACAAGAGCGTTATATTAATTGTAAAATTACGAATCGATTTCACAAAATGTGTCACATATTTATTACGTGATATATGTTTGTATGGTGTCCTGAGGGGTTACAATCTTTTCAAATTTTCATATTCCATTATTTCATCCTCGTATCAATTTTTATATCAACTCCTATATTTTATTCAGATATCTATTCTTCTAGAATATTTGGTGCATTCCCTTCGATGCTATCGATCGTAGGCACATTCGGAACACAGATACCCAGAACGCCACGAGCATAGCGCGAAGGAAGGTTTGCCACAGAGACATTTCTTCGAGTAAATCTCACTCGGGAAAGAAACATCGTTAACACTGGCCAAAATTTCGCACGTTGCCAATAATTTTGCGGTAAGCTAAGCATAACGAATCACTTTTCCGTAAACTGGCGCTTGCAGCTGACTATGAATCAAGGTTCTCTACAGCAATTCCACCGAAAACTATTTCAAATAAGTTCCTCTTTCTTTTCTTTTAATTTATTATGTGACATACGATTAGGAATTCCACCGAAAACTATTTCAAATAAGTTCCTCTTTCTTTTCTTTTAATTGATCATGTGACATACGATTAGTAGACGATTAACAACCTTACATCAATATACACTGGGAAACATTCGTGTAGTAACCTTCTACAGACATGTGTGTGTAAATGAAAACAAAGATACAAGTCATAATTTGGTTTCGAACACAGCACAGGGCGCAAAATTGAGAAGCTGCAATGCTAACAACACTGTCAGCATTTCGTCTGAGAATATTACACGGTAAAATGCTCATGAAGTACCTGTAAATACCCCGAAAACTGTGACTTTCATTTGTTCAGAAACTGTCCAGTATCTACGGATAAGCCGAGACCCATGTGCGTTTATTTCGACCCCTCTTGTATTGAGCGAAGCTTCAGGAAAATCGAGTGAAGGTACTTGCCGTGTCCTGCTCGTAAGAGCATAACGAGGAATCATGATATTACAATGCACTCCGTCTTCAGGCCACGAGTGGCCTACCAGGACCATCCGACCGCCGTGTCATCCTCAGTGGAGGATGTGGATAGGAGGGGCGTGGGGTCAGCACACCGCTCTCCCGCTCGTAGGATGGTATTCTTGACCGAAGCAGCTACTATTCGGTCGAGCAGCTCCTCAATTGGCATCACGAGGCTGAGTGCACCCCGAAAAATGGCAACAGCGCATGGCGCCATGGATGGTCACCCATCCAAGTGCCGGCCACGCCCGACAACGCTTTACTTCGGTGACCTCACGGGAACCGGTGTATCCACTGCGGCAAGGCCGTTGCCCTACGATATTACAATAATAGTTTATAAAGAAAACTGGACTGCAGTGACTGTTTATACTGATCTCTAACTAACTTCATGGCCTTAACTACATTTAACATGGCGTGAGTCTCTTTTCTTCTTTGCTTTCAGAGAATGCTTCGGAACAGACAAGATATTGTATGACGTAAAGAGAAAGCAGGCCCCAACAGCCAGACGGGAGTCTGGCATTCACAAAAACAGGGCAAGTAGCTTGAAGTGTGGTCATGGTGAAAGTTGCGTCGCTGGGCGAGTCCCCAGAGAACTGGTGCTAATATTCATTTATGACACATCTTCAGCCTAGCGGCCAAGCACTGCTGAGGAAAAGAGCTTCCATGAGTGGGAGACCGATGATCCACCACGTTTAGGATAGTGCCTTAAGCAGATAACAATCGCATGCTTTCCAAAAGAATAATGGGATGCAGCAAAATAAGAGTCTAGCCTTCAGTTCAGTTTTTTACTTTCTTAAGACATGTGATGTGAGGCTAGCTACTGGCTGCAAAAATGCGTGGATGGTACAAATGCCTGTGACATCAGGAAGATAGATCACAGGGAGCAATTTTTAGGAAAAGAATGATGGGGGTGTGGGGGGGGGGGGGACGAAAGAGCAGGCTGTACAATTCAGATCGAAAATTAGAGTTCAACGTGGGTTTTGGCACTGACAAATCTCTGTGGGCTGAAGTCTCTTCTCAAGCATCCAAATGGGGTTCCAGAGTTCGTGTTGTGTTGGTACCTAATCGTTATTGCAAGCTCAGTTGTTCTTCCTAGCAGCATCCCATGTGAGCTGACCAGTCGCATGCATCTTAACCTGCGGTTGCTCATACTTCAGGTACTTGGCTTACGCATACCCCCGTTTAAAAAGAATATCTCTGTGTAGTGGTAGGGTCAAGCTGCACTCGTCCGCTTTCATTCCCTGTAGCCAATTCACTGCAAATAATAACGTGCAGCTGTGATCCTGCACTCAGATAGTTTGTGCATTGGCTAGAATTATGAGTTAATTCAGTACACAGAAATACCAAATAAAAGTTAACTGAATAATTTAACAACAATGGATCTATTATCAATTGAAGACAAAGTCTGAAAATGAGTCCGTGACCATATTTTTGGCACTTTATTTTAAAAGTCCGTCTTGAGCACACAAATATTTATACTTCACTATTACCGGCTACTGCCATCTTCAGATCATAAAATATCCTCATGTAGTATCAACGTCAAACTAAACATGTAGGTACATAGGAAGTGCTCTTGTTAACATTAACCATGCTGAAAAGAAAAAAATTTAGTCCATTCAATACACGTCACACTAATGGAAAACTTAATACTATAAAATGCTATCAGTATTTGAAATTTCTGAATATGTAGGGCCATCCTATTTACCAATAAGACATACTAAAGGTAAAAACACAAACATTAATGCTATCAGTAAACATTCATTTCTGGCAATATGAAATTAAGCAAAAAATCAACATCTTCAAAAATCGTTCAAATTGCTCTGAGCACTATGGGACTTAACTTCTGAGGTCATCAGTCCCCTAGAACTTAGAACTACTTAAACCTAAGTAACCTAAAGACATCACACACATCCATGCCCGAGGCAGGATACGAACCTACGACCGTATCGGTCGCCCGGTTCCAGACTGTAGCGCTTAGAACCGCATGACCACTCCGGCCGGCTCACCATCTTCATCTACATCAAGGGTTGGCGTTTTCATCTGTTCTGTCTTCTTCAACACTCGTCAGGTCGTCTCTTCTTTGGTCTTCCTAAAGATTTTCTGCCTCTTGGTTTAGTATTATTTTATCGTTTTACTTATTCTTCCATCTGACACGCGGTTCATGAGTTTTTTCCATGTTAACTGATGTTGCTTTATTACCTCAGTTGTGTTTTAAATATTCAGTTCACCTCGAATGACATCATTTCACTTTGTATCCATTAAAGTATATCCAGTCGTGTTTCTAACAGAGGTAATTTCACTTGCTTCTGTTCTCCTTTCATCTCTCTTCTTAATGGTCCAAATTCCGCAGCCATAAAACAGAGAAAAATCGCTCACCACGGCACTAGGAATTGCAACTTTCAAGGTCAAGGTTACCTAACATCTCCCACACCGATACTGTTCCTCATGCTACATCTATTGCTCTGTGGTGATCTGCCGCTCCTGTCCTGCTGCTATTTGACTGAATGAAGAGTGCGGGCTCGGCTTCCACGTCGTTAAGGAAGGTAAAGTTTAGTGTGGACAACATCTCTTGAGGTTCGTCTGGCCAAGACAGCTGTGTCTGTGTTACATTTAGCAGAGTAACTCCCTTCCAAATAATAAATGGAGCGTGGGACCCAGAATTTCACCAATAGCCCTGTTGATTAATGGTCCGTTACCTCGTAATTCCAAACGCATTACCCCCTTGAGTTTTCCTTGCTCACAGCAACTAGCAACCACCATCACGTCATTGAACACCAAGTATATCCGATCCAAAGTAAATCCGCTATCTGAAAGTACGATTCAGGTCATCCACTACAGTAGTAGCCCTTGGCCGGCCTGAGCGAGGCATGTCATCGACAGTTCCTGTCTCTCTGTGTATCTCGTCCATGTCCGAACAACATCGCTTTGGATCAGTCCAAGACGCCTTAACTTTGTTGAGAGCCTTTCTTGGCACAAATTAACAATGCGGAAGCGATCGAACCGCGTTACTGACCGTCTAGGCACAGTTGAACTACAGACAACACGAACCGTCCTGGTGGAATGACTGGAACTGATCGGCTGTTGTAACCTCTCCGTCTAATAGGCCTCCTCATGCATGGTTGTTTACATCTTTGGGCGGGTTTAATGACGTCTCTAAACAGTCAAAGGGACTATGTCTGTGATACAGTATCCACAGTCAACGTCTATCTTCAGGTGTTCTGCTAACCGGGGTGATGCAAATTTTTTTTATGTGTTTAGTACTTCCTTGGGATTTAAATATCTATGTAACAAGAAAAATGGCCTGTTATGATCAGCGCAAAATGATCACCTGCAGGTGTTCGGTGTTCAGTTCAATAGATCCATCACGTCTACTTTCTGACAATCTCTGTGTAACAAGAAAAATGGCCTATTATGTTCCGCAAAAAAAGGTTACCTGCTGGTGTTCGGTTGAATGGGCTCAACAGGCCCACCATAATGAAACTGAACTCTTCCGTTGTTTCTGACAATGTCTGTAAAAATACTTGCTTCCGTTTTGATTCCATCAACTGTACACAACCCACACAATTTCAGACAAGCTGATGAACATCATTCTTCCTTCCCTTACTCCAACACGTAACTGCCCCTCTCCGATCTGTAGACCTGCACCTCCCATGGCCTGATAAAATGTGGTCATGTATTTCACGTAATACTTCTAGATTCAACTTGGTTGGCACCGCAACATACGGCCTAGTTTCGTTCCTCTACGTAATAATCTGTCATACACTCCAAACTGCTGTTGCTTCCCACATTGTGTATATTCTTTTTCAGCGTTCTGTGCTGTAAGTCATTCCCCAAGGTTCTGACCTAGTGCTTGTACTGCCACTATCTTCCTGTTCAACCTATTGCATTTCCACGTTACTTCCCAGGTTTGTGGATTACTTCGTACTCAGATTCACTGAGTTTCAATGCCCATCTCGTTAATCTACTGGGTTAGTCATCCAAACCTAGTAACCCTTCAAAGCAGCATGGTCCATCATACCTTGAATTCTCTACCATTACGGTAATATCGGAAGTATACTACTCTGTACACGAAGATACACACTTCCCTTTCGATTGTGGAGTATTCCTTTCTATTACTTGCAACTGTGTTGATGCAAAGGTAACAGGATATTGCTGCCCCCTACTTCCTGCCTTACACCCAAGAGCATGATTCGACTCCTTCTGAAAGTCTGGAACCGGCCGTTGTGGCCGAGCGGTTCTAGGCGCTTCAGTCTTGAACCGCGCGACCGCTACTGTCGCAGGTTCGAATCGTGCCTCGGGCATGGATGTGTGTGATGTCCTTAGGTTAGTTAGGTTTAAGTAGTTCTAAGTTCTAGGGGACTGATGACCTCAGTTGTTAAGTCCCATAGTGCACAGAGCCATTTTAACCATTTTTGAAAGTCTGGAAACACCAACAAAGGTCTCGACGTTAAAACACTTTTTAGTTCCTCAAGCGTTCGCAGCTCGTGGTCTTGCGGTGGCGTTCTCGCTTCCAGCGCACGGGGTCCCGCGTTCGATTCCCGGCGGGGTCAGGGATTTTTCCCGCCTCGAGATGACTGGGTGTTGTTGCGTCGTCTACATCATCATTCATTTCCATTACGGTCGGAGGAAGACAATGGCAAACCACCTCCACTAGGATCTTGCCTAGTACAGCGGTGCGGGTCTCCCGCATCGTCCCCTACGCTTCTCGGAGTATGGGACTTCATCATCAAGTGTTCATTGACACTCCTTCGACCGTATAAATTTAACACTCTTTTTCAGCAATTGCGCAAATGGTTTTGCCACATCCGCACATCCCTTGACGAATTTCTTATAATAATTCGTGGGGCCTAGAAAGGGTTGCAACTCCTTTATTGTTCCTGATACTGGAAAAATCTTGCACTGCTGTCATTGGCGTGGGATCACTTCTTACTTCACCCTCACTAATGCTACGACCCAAATACGCTGCCGAGACAAAAGTCATGAGATACCTTCTAATATCCTATCGGACATCCTTTTGCCTAGCGTAGTGCAGCAGCTCGACGTCGTATGGCCATACCGGCCGGTTTTTTTTTTTTTTTTTTTTTTTTTTTTTTGAGTCGTTAGTCTTCTTATGGTTTGATGCAGCGCCACGAATTCCTTTCCTGGGCCAGCCTCATCTCAGACTAACATTTGTAGTCAACGTCCTCAATTATTTGCTGGATGTGTTCCAGTCCGCGTTTTCCTCTACAATTTTTACCCTTCACAGCTCCTCGTAGTACCGTGGAAGTTACCCCTGATGTCGTAACAGATATCCTACCATCATATCCCTTCTTCTTATCAGTGTTTTCCTTATATTCCCTTCCTCACCGATTCTCCGAAGAAACTCCTCGTTCCTTACCTTATCATTCCACCCAATTTTCAACATTCCTCTATAGCACCACATGTCAAATTCTTCAACTCTCTTCTGTTCTGCCTTTGCCACAGTCCATGTTTCATTTCCATACAACACTGTGCTCCAAACGTACATTCTCATAAATTTCTTCCTCAATTTAAGGCTTACGTTTCATACCAATAGACTTCTCTAGGCCAGGAGTGCCTTTTTGCCCTTACCCTTGCACCCTCCGTCGTGGATTAATTTGCTGCCTAGGTAGCAGAATTCCTCAACTTGATTTACTACGGATCACCAATCCTTAAGTTTATCGTTGTTCTCATTTCTGCTCTCATTACTTCCGACTTTCTTCGATTTATTTTCAATCTATATTCTGTACTCATTAGAGTGTTCATTCCATTCAGCAGATGCTGTAATTCTCCTTCATTTTCACTGAAGACAGGAATGTCATCAGCGAATCTTAATAATATCCTTCATACTGAATTTTAATTCCATTCTTGAACTTTATTTTTATTTCCGTTATTTCTTCTTCGATGTATAGATTGAACAGTAGGGGTGAAAGACTACATCCCTCTCTTACACACTTCTTAATTCGACACTTCGTTCTTGGTCTTCTTTCTCATTTTTCCTTCTTGGTTCTTGTACGTATTGTATATTACTGCTCTTTCCCTATAGCTTACTCCTACTTTTCTCAGCATTTCTAACATCTTACACCATTTTACATTGTCGAATGCTTTTCCCAGGTCGACAAAGCCAATGAAGGTGACTTTACTTTCTTTCGTCTTGCTTCCACTATCAACCGCAACGGCAAAACTGCCTCTCTGGTACATTTACTTTCCTAAATCCAAACTAATCGTCATCTAACACACACCAGATTTTCTTTTCCATTATTCCGAATACTATTCTTATCAGCAGCGTGGCCGCACGAGTTGTCTAGCTTATTGCGAGATAATTCTCTATCTTGTCGGCTCTTGCTATCTTCCGAATTGTGTGGGAGATGCTTTTCCGAAATTCAGTTGGTATATCGCGAGACTCATACGTTCTACAGACCAATGTGAACGGCCGTTTTGTTGTCATTTCCCCCAATGACTTAAGAAATTCTGATGGAATGTTGTTTATCCCTTCTGTCTTATTCGACCTTAAGTCTCACAAAGCTCTTTTAAAATCTGATTCTAATACTGGATCCTCTCTATCTCTTCTATATCGACCCTTGTTTCTTCTTCTATCACGTCATTGGGAAGTCTTATCCCTCGTACTCTTTCCACCCATCGGCTCTCTCCTCTGCACTTACAAGTGGAATTCCCATTATGCTCTTAATGTTATCACCCTTGCTTTTAGTTTCACCGAAGGTTGTTTCAACTTTTCTGTATGCTGAGTCAGTTGTTACGACCATCATTTCTTTTTCAATTTCTTCACATTTTTCATGCAGCCATTTTAGCATCCCTGAACTTCGTATTCATTTCATTCCTAAGTGATTTGTATTTCTGTATTCCTGAACTACCCTGAAGATTCTTGTGCTTTCTTCTTTCATCAATCAACCTTCTTTGTACCTATATTTCTCTTTCAAGTTTCTGCGATTGCCTTTTTTTAGATTTGTACATTCCCCTTCAAATGAACTGCCTACTAAGATACGTGCCATCTGTGGTGATTTGGAGACTTTCTGTAGACTTGCCAGTGGTCCTCGTGTGTTTCTAGCCGATTTCTGATGATGCTCCTGTGAGAGTGAAATTCATCACAAATTAAATAAATAAATAACCATTTTGCAACCGAGACTGCCTATTCTTTCTTGCCTTCTGAGCTATTTCTTATCGTAGTATCTGTAGCTTCAGAGAACGTCAAGCGTATCTCTTCTTTCGTTAGTACTTCCGTATCCCACTTCTTCTCCCCTGCTCTTCCTGACTAGTCACTTAAACTTCAGCCTACTCTTCATTACTACTACATTGTGATCAGAATCTAGATCTGCTCCTTGGTACACCTTACAATCCAGTATCTGATTTCGGAATCTCGGCTGACCATGATGTCAGCCAACTCAAATCTTCGAGTATCTCTCAGCCCTTTCCAAGTGATCCTTGAGTCGAGCATTCCTTATTACTAACTGAAATTTATTGCAGAGCTCAATTAGTATTTCTGTGCTCTAACACCTAGTATTACGCCCATATTCCCCCACAAACCTTTAATCAACTCGTTCCCCAACAACTGCATTCCAGTCCCCCATGACTATAAGATTTTCGTCTCCCTTTACGTACTGAACTACCCTTTCAGTCCTCATATACTTTCTCTATCTCTTCATCTTCTGCCTGCGTTGCCGGCAAGTATACCTGAACTATCTTTGTCGGTGTTGGTTTGCTATCGATTTAGATAGGAATAACCATATCATTAAACTGTTCACAGTAATCCACTTTGTTACTTATCTTCCTCTTCGCAACGAATCCTACTCCCGTTATTTCATTTTCTGCTGCTGTTGACATTACCCTAAACTCATCTGACCAGAAAACCTTGTCCTCTTTCCATTTCACTTCACTGGGCCCCACTACATCCAGACTGAGCCTTTGCATACCTCTTTTCTAGCTTCCCTACAGTGTTCAAACTTTTGACACTCTATGCACCGACTCGTAGAACGTGATCATTTCGTTGGTTATTCTCCTCATTGTCACCATCTCAGTTCCCTCCTCTGGATCCGAATTGGGGACTAACCCTGAATCTTTTGTCAAAGGAGAGATTATCAAGACACTTTCTCAAATAGAAAACCACATATCCTGTGGATAAACGTTATGTGCCTTTAATACAGTGGCTTCAGATGCCTTCTGCATCCTCACGCTGTTGATCACTGCTGATTCTTCCACCTGCATTGGTAGTTTCCCAGCCCAAAAGCAAGAGAGTGCCGTGAACCCCTTTCCGCTCCTCCTCCCTCTTTGACAAGGCCGTTGGCTGAATGAGAGGGATTCCTTATGTCGGAAGTATTCAGCCACCCTTGCTAATGATTTTCATTCAACATTTATAGACAGTGGTGGCGGGTTTGAACTCTTGACCAAGGATGCTTTGAATACAATTCCCTGCTGCCTCTACAGCCGTCCATAATTGGAAAATGTTGCCGGTGTAGGATTCGGTGCACGAAATGACCTCTCGATTATGTCTCTTTAATGTGCCATGAGATTCATATCGGACGATCTGGGTTCCAACTCATTCGCTCGAATTATCCAGGTTGTTCTTCAAACAAGACGAGAATTATTGTGGTCCACTAATATGGCGCATTGTCACATAAACATTCTTTCATTATTTGGGAACACTATGCCCATGAATGGCTGCAGATGGTCTCCAGGTAGCCATTCATAGCCATTTCCTGTCAATGATGGATTCAGTTGGACAAGAGGACCCGGTCCATTCTATGTAAACACTGCTCACACCATTTAAGTGCCCCACCAGCTTGCACAGTGCCTTGTTGACAACTTGTGTCCACGGCTTCGTGGGAACTGGGCTACCCTTAAACCTTACCATCAGCGCACTGACAATTCTACGCAAACGCCGTCGGTCTCGGTAGTTAATTGAAGGCCGTCGGTCACTGTATTGACCGTGGTGAGAGGTAATGCCTGAAATTTGGTATTGTCGGCAGACTCTTGACACTGCGGATCTCGGAATTTTGAGTTCCCTAACAATTTCTGAAATGGAATGTGACCATGCATCTTACTCCAAGCACCAATCCGCATTCAAAGTCTGTTAATTCCCATCGTACAGCCTTCAATACACCGGTGCTTCATTCCTTGTCGGAACCTCGAGTAGTGTTTCTGGTGTACCAGGGAGCCATCCACGTGGAAAAAACAAACCCTGCAATCCTGGCAACAGGTCCTCCGTCTGCGTAGTGTCTGCCCCTTTAATGCTTCAACTTCTCACTAAACACAGTCCTAGCAGCACCCTGTGACCTCTTATAGCCTACAGCTTCGGAGTGGCAGTTCGCCTCATCTAGAAGCACCAGTGTAGCTGATTATGTTCCCTTTAACAACTTAACCTCCTCAGTGTAAAAAGTATCCATATTAGCGGGAACTACTTTGCCTCCGTCCCTCTCTCATACACGTACAATACTACGTTTCTCCGAACAAAAAGCCGTATCCAATACTTCAATACCTCCAGTGGTAAGTCAGGTTCCACTTTCAGCCGTAACAACTTTACAGTGCCTACCGACGCACCATCATTTGACTGAAACGGTAATGTCATTGCTCGTAGTTTAACTGGATTGTCTCACACAAGACGTACCTAGTGGCGGATCAACATTGAAAACAGGTTCTCCTAGCCGGAATATCTTCCCACTAATTCTGATAAATAAAGAAGCCGCATTAATCCACGATAGTTTGTTGTCTACATGACCGGTTTCGGAACACTTAAAACTCCATACTTTAGTGTAAATTGCAATAATGAAAACATTATGTTACACACGAATGGGAGGGGATCCTGATGTCTGAAATAACAGACAAGGAACTGTTGGGAGAAGATTTCTAAATCAAAACAAATTAGTTACAAATAAACAAACAAATTAACAAATTACTCAAAAATAAAATTAGTCATCTAAGGTCATTCTCATCCCAGTGCTATCATAGAACAGAACGTGCGGTGGCCCGGTGTAATGTTAAGCTCCCTCTATACAGCTTAAGCGTTTTCGTGGGCTTTCTAGTTGAAGAATGCTGGTTCTACTGAGCGAGGTGGCGCAGTGGTTAGACACTGGACTCGCATTCGGGAGGACGACGGTTCAATCCCGCGTCCGGCCATCCTGATTTAGGTTTTCCGTGATTTCCCTAAATCGCTCCAGGCAAATGCCGGGATGGTTCCTCTGAAAGGGCACGGCCGACTTCCTTCCCCATCCTCCTCTAATTCGATGAGACCGATGACCACGCTGTCTGGTCTCCTTCCCCAGCCAACCAACCAACCAATGTTGGTTCTGCTGAAGGGAAAATTTTCGCTCTCTCGCTCTCTCTCTCTCTCTTCTTATTTAAAAATACGCTACTCGTGGAATATCATTCAATGTACCAGAACATATTTATTTCCACTTTGTACAAAAAAACAACTAAACTTTATGACGTAATCACACATATTACCGGGTACCCAAGATCAGTTCATTACACACTTTTGAACACAATTAATACATAAGCTTTTATCGTGGCTGACTATCCACGTCCAGTCCACGTACTCTCAACAGCAGTTCGACGTCTAATAAACAGTCACTATCTCGAGTCACTCCATTTGTTTTCCAACGATACAAAGTTACATTACTCTTTGCGGCCGGCCAAGGAGCTTCCGGGCCGCATGTGTTTGTTCTTCGCAGGTCACGCTGAACACTTGCCAGCGCCGACGAACTATGTCCCTTCCAGTTTCGCCTGCACAAACAATAAATGGGTGCAGTATCCCATGCTCATCCTTACGCCCTGCTTTAAAATAACGCGTGTTCGAAACGTCTGGAACACAAGTGTCTCCAGACTTTCGTAAAATTCTGGGAGCACTAGAAAGATTCCATGTCAAAAGGGTAAAAGGGACCTAAAAAGATCCGAAAAAAAAAACATCAAGACAGGACACCAAAACTTACCAAAACTATGAAACCTGTAAAATGAAATAAAAATGGAGGGGTCATAAGTCACATATTGCGTGAATTTACTTACAAAAATTTCATAACATCTTTCCCACCGTGCTGCGCCATCGGAAAAGCAATCAGGAATACTGTGTAATAATAAATGCTGCCCGTAAGTACTGATGCAGCGCACTGTCTTACACACTGAGAGAAAGGTCGGATGCTCAGTGTTCTGGAAGAAACTGAAACCTTAAGAAGTCTTCATCCCCATCCTCTCGAAACAATTCATGAACGAAAGACCTGTATCACAAAAATATTTTAATTAATTGTGACATTATGCAGGCAGATTAAGGTGTACATATAACGTAATACTTTTTCTTGTTTTTTAAATGTACAGATCCTCTTCCCTTTCAATGATGTGATGGTTCCGTCCCCTTTCTGCTGTTACTTCCCGCTTTTCTACTTTAAACTGTGCACCACTTTCATGTCTGTTTCGTGCCGCGTCTGCGCTAGGGTCGTGTGCGGCATAACGGTTAGTATTTATTATTACATAGCCCCTCATTTCTGTTCCCGGTCGCACAGCATGGGGTAACAGTTGTTATGGAATTTTGTAAATAATTCCACGCAATGTGTCACTTCTCCGCCCCCCCCCCCCCCATTTTCTTGCATTTTACAGTTTCAGTGTTTTGGTTACTTTTTATGTCCGGTAGTGATGTTCATTTTTTAGGATATTGTTAGGTTCCTATCGACACGGAACATTGGGGTGTAGATGACCTCAGATGATTGGGTGATTTTATTTGTTATTAATGTTCTTTTCTCTCTTTTAATTTGTTTCAGCTTAGAAACTTTCGCTGCATAGTTCCTTATCTGTCATTTCAGACTTCGGGATCCCCCCCCCCCTTCGTGTGTAACAGAAGGTTTTTATTAGTACAGTTTACACCAAGTGATGGAACTTTAAGTGTTCCGAAACCGATCGTGTACACAGGATTAAGCAACTATCTTCACTTTTTGAAGTGGACCTGTAAAATTGCGGCTCCCATGTAAGAAGAACTCTTTCCACCAAGTTCCACTATACGTTGCCGACGGTCAAATATGGCGTCATGTTGATGCAGGAAGTCTAATCCTAGGATCATGATACATGATACACCACCTCCGCAAATTGCTTATACTTGGTTGCCTCCAATGAGAGCTTCATCACAACTGGCCAGAATGGCCATATATTGCATCTCCTACCCCACAAAAATTGTATCGTGGTGGTTTCCAATGCTCCCTACCCACTAACTCCGTTGAGCCCACCGACACATGCGCCCCTGTGTTCAACAGAACTTTGTATTCCCTGCCATCTGTGACACCCCCTATGGCACATTCCATCTCTGCATTCATCTTTACTATGTTCACCTTTAGCGGGAGCTCCTTCCAGCGCCTTAAGGTTACCCTTACCGAACACTGTCCACCATGCAGACCACTCCTCTCATTTCCCCGACAGCATAGCACTTGGCCTATACCACCCCTATTACCATTTCCATTACATCATCTGGAGTCCACGCCATACCTATTATGCCTCTGTGGCTGGCAGCATTGTATTTGCACGTTCTATACACGACAACAGTTAAAACATCTTACATTCGCTGCAAGTACTCTTCTCCTATTCCTTAAGGCGTGGGAACATCAATCTCCTCATACTCCAGTGCTAGACTGAACGCTGCATGGAGATCTTTCGGCGCCCCAGTATGGATCCTCCTACACGTCTCTCGCTCCAGACTCTCAGAAAAATGTCAAACCCACATTGTCGTCTTCTAGTAATAATACTTTGTTCAACTCCTCAGCCTGTGTGATCTCATAAATACGTATGTTTAGTTTCCTAGTACTATCCGCGAAACCCTCGACCGCTTCGTTACGCCTCTTGGAAGCTCAACTCAACTGCTTACGGAAAAGCCGTGCAATGTTCTGTTTCCTTTGTCTTTGCTCTAGCCGCAGCCTGAGTTGGTCAAATGTCTGTGCATTGAGTGGCGCCTCCACGCACCGCACAAACGACTTCGCTTCACCTGTAAAACGTAACGTCCCTATCTGTAACATCTGTTCATCAGACTAACCAGACTAAAACCCTATGTGTCTGTTAAAGTGAACCATATGTCGACGCACTGGCGGCTACAACTCGCAGCCTTTAACGCAACACGGCGTCTTCCAATCTACTTCCCATTGCTTTTGTTAAAAACATAATTTTTACTCAAAGACCAGGTAACGGCACTACATTTTATAGAACATAAGTAATCTCTGTGGACTTTCTTCTCTTCTTAGTATAGATCGACAGAAATAGCTCCAAATTATTTGCTATTTCTTTATTTATAATACTGCAACTGATGTATTTCATTGTATTAACTTGCCTTATGATCTGCTAATTAGTTTCGATTTTAACTCATATGGGCTGGTATTCTAAAAAATGCTATTGTTTTTGTCTTCATAATGGAGATGTTCAAATTGTATTCTCTGGCTATTTCATATAAATTAGAAACAACTTCATGTGAGTCGCTTTAATTCTAACTGACAATTACCTGGTCGTCAGCAAAAATCAGTGCACTGACATCAACAATATTAATTTTAAAATGTTTCATTGTCTGTACCCAAGTTTTGGTTTCATACCGACATTTATATCTATAAAAAACAATGAATGAAAGGAGACACCGTTGTGTTGCTCCAGGGTACATTTCAGTCATAGCATGCCTACTGGCCAATGTATTTTTTTATTCTTATATAAACCCGTCCAGTTCTTATAAGATGTGATGGGATGCATTTGTTTCTTAATATTTCCCATAGTCTGATTCAGTTTTCTTCATCAAACGCCTTTTCGTAGTCAATGAAAGCAAAAAATACTAGTCAAACTGATTTCATTATGTTTTTATATTTAGTTAAATCACAGCGCATATATGGCCGTAGCATGGGGTTCCTTGTGAAAACCGTGTTGGGGATCTGACAATATAGTTTCAGTGAGTGACGACAGTCGTTTTGTAAGAATTCTAGCATACAGCTTATAACATGTACTTAGAAAGCTAATACCCCTGTACTCGCGACGTTCACATCTCATTTCATTCCTATAAATTGGACATATCTGGGCTACATTCTCTTATTTAGATACATAAGCACATTACCAGCACATATTCAGAAATGGGGTGTTCTGAACGTTGCACCACTAGGTGTATATTTCATCATTTCTGTAGTTATTTTATCACAGCATCGGATCTTGTTATTCTTACTAAAAGTAACCACATCCAGTAGTTCCTGCAACATTATTAAGTCTACATTCTCATCTGCTTCAGCCCGAACCATCTGAGCATCCTACACGTCTGTGCAGAGTGTTTTGTAGAATTGTGACCGATTACCTTCAGACATTGTGCACATTTCTAGATTGTCCTTATCTTCTTTGTTTAAATCTTTATTTTCTGTTCTTTATTTTGTCTTCCTCTTACATCAATGTCAATATCTGCAATATATTTTATCCAAATACGGTTTTTAACTTGCCTTATATTCCTTTCCACTAGAGATGATTTTCTTAAATATCTAGTTTTGGAATTTGATCTCAGGAATTTAATACTATTAAGTAGACATGTTTCTTACCTTGAAATAGTACACGTTTTTCATCGGATCAGTACTGCAAACCCTTTTGAAAAACCTTTTCTCTCTTGTGTTAAGCGGTGCTTTAGCTAGTGCTAACTTTTATTATTCTGTTCCTGGTCGATGTTTCATTTTAAACGTATATACTCTTCAAGCCTTTTCTGCTATAGCTTCAGAATGCTCTCTTCTTCAAGTGAATTCACTTTAAATGTTATTTCAGAATTATTTTGTTCCTTGTTAGAAGTTATCTTGCATCCTTCAAGTAATTTTATTTTTGAGACTACCAAGAAATTATCTGAAGAGGCATATGGACCTCTGAATACTCTCGCGTCTTGTACTAGAGGCCAAGTCTTATTTGTTATCACAGAGACTGTAATTTTTCCGTTCAGAAACAATAAAATTTACCACGAGGATATTGCCCACCCTTGCTTTTAGATCTCATTCTATTATCGGTTAAAGGGTTCTTTTGAAATGTAGTAAAATTATTCAGCATTATTATCCTGGCATTATTCCGGAGCATATACTCCAGTTACCGATAAATAACCTCTATACATCTTTATTATAACGGAAATTACTCGAACACTGACGAAGATGTAAGAGTATACTTTTGTTTGTTAAAGTCTTCTTTCACAGAACACTCCGATGTAGATCACGTCATATCTGTTTATTGTCATAGAACCTTCAGATTTTTATGGTTTCTGTTGTGATGATCAAAATATTTTGTAAATTTAGTTTATTTCCCAGTTTAGTGTCTTTATCTCTGACATTCCTAGTAGCCAATTTAAAGACAGTTTGTTCCTGATGCATGTCATGCTCGTCTTAAATTTATCCGCCCGGATTGCTTTATTCTATAGATACTGAGTAATACACTACTGGCCATTAAAATTGCTACACCACGAAGCTGGCGTGCTACAGACGCGAAATTTAACCGACAGGAAGAAGATGCCGTGATACGCAAATGATTAGCTTTTCAGAGCATTCACACAAGGTTGGCGCCGGTGGCGACATCTACAACGTGCTGACATGAGGAAACTTTCCAACCGATTTCTCATACACAAACAGCAGTTGCCCGGCGTTGCCTGGTGAAACGTTGTTGTGATGCCTCGTGTAAGGAGGAGAAATGACTACCATCACGTTTCCGACTTTGATAAAGGTCGGATTGTAGCCTATCGCGATTGCGGTTTTCCGTATCGCGACATTGCAGCTCGCGTTGGTCGAGATCCAATGACTGTTAGCAGAAAATGGAATCGGTGGGGTGAGGAAGATAATACGGAACGTCGTGCTGGATCCCGACGTCCTCGTATCGCTAGCGGTCGAGATAATAGGCATCTTATCCGCATGGCTGTAACGGATCGTGCAGGCACGTCTCGATCCCTGAGTCAACAGATGGGGACGTTTGCAAGACAACAACCATGTGCACCAACAGTTCGACGACGTTTGCAGCAGCATGGACTATCAGCTCGGAGACCATGGCTGCGGTTACCCTTGACACTGCATCAGAGACAGGAGCGCCTGCGATGG
Source organism: Schistocerca piceifrons (assembly GCF_021461385.2). Classification (NCBI taxonomy): domain Eukaryota; kingdom Metazoa; phylum Arthropoda; class Insecta; order Orthoptera; family Acrididae; genus Schistocerca; species Schistocerca piceifrons. The sequence continues at coordinate 177,446,143 of NC_060141.1, read as the reverse complement.
TGTACTCAGCGACGAACCTGGGTGCACGAATGGCAAAACGTCATTTTTTCGGATGATTCCAGGTTCTGTTTACAGCATCATGATGGTCACAACCGCGTTTGGTGACATCGCGGTGAACGCACGTTGGAAGCGTGTATTCGTCATCGCCGTACTGGCGTATCACCCGGCGTGATGGTAAGGGGTGCCATTGGTTACACGTCTCGGTCACCTCTTGTTCACATTGACGGCGCTTTGAACAGTGGACGTTACATTTCAGATCTGTTACGACCCGTGAATCTACCCTTCATTCGATCCCTGCGAAACCCTAGATTTCAGCAGGATGACGCACGACCGGATGCTGCAAGTCCTGTACGGGCCTTTCTGGATACAGAATATGTTCGACTGCTGCCCTGGCCAGCACATTCTACAGATCTCTCACCAATTGAAAACGTCTGGTCAATGGTGGCCAAGCACCTGGCTCGTCACAATACGCCAGTCACTACTCTTGATGAACTGTGGTATCGTGTTAAAGCTGCATGGGCAGCTGTACCTGTACACGCCATCCAAGCTCTGTTTGACTCAAGGCCCAGGCGTATGTAGGCAGTTATTACGGCCAGAGGTCGTTCATCTGGGTACTGATTCCTCAGGATCTACGCACCCAAATTGCGTGAAAATGTAATCATATGTCAGTTCTAATATAATATATTTGTCAAATGAATACCCGTTTATCATCCACATTTATTCTTGGTGTAGCAATTTTAATGGCCAGTGGTGTATTATGATTTCCCGTTTACAGGATACCGCCACGTAGCCTGGGTAGCTATGTAGTGGGGTTGCCACCAGGTACCCAGCAGACATCCCAGCGCAGCTGTTTCTTTTTTGGTGCTGTCTTCCTTAGACGGTTGACTTCACAATGGCCACGTTTTGTCACGTGTCCATCGCTGCTTTTCACCAAGGTTGTCTCCTCTAGAAGGGTTGGCTTCCCTATGCGTAAGAACTCTGCGTAGTGCCCTCACCCGTCTATATAGTGCACTGCTTTTCGTCTGATTCCTGCCTAAGGCACCTGTCTGGCTTGTGTTGTCCTGCCAGGTGCTTATGCTCTAGGCCACAGCAGAATGCACAAGCCTCTGCCGCCTAAGGCACCACTTCTCGGGGAGGTAACGAAACGTGATAAAAGTCACAGACCAAATCCAGTGGTTCCGATTTTCTTCTCCCGCAATATTTTGAAATGGTACCTCCGGCATACCTCTGTGATTTCACTGCCATCTTCATTGTAGTATACGCTTGCTCGTCTCTTAACCCTAGTCTCGTGCCCCAGTCTAATGCTCCACTGATCCACACATCAATCCGAAAATTTTCATCTCTCCAAAACGATATATTCCTTTTCATTCTTTTCTGAGTTCGAGCGGTTTCAGATTTAACCTGTTTTCTAGTTTGATTTTCATTTTCCAACAAGTTCAAGTTAGAAAGCTCCAAGTAAATGTTCCACCAGATTTGTTTCTTGTCTATTAAAGTTCTTTGTCCGAAGATTAATTTCCTTCCGAAGAATTTGTATGCCCATTTCATTTCGATTACTAATAACTGTTGTTATCCTATTTTCATTGCTTGATACAACACCCATAACACAGAGATCACTTTTATGTTCGGGTATATTGAAATGTAATTCTTTGTTTGTTATTTACTTATAACTACAATTTAAGATTTTTTTTCATTTTTATTTATTTTTGGATAACGCTTTGTTAGGTACCTTTTAAACATACAATTCGCAGTACTTAGAGAGTAAGAATTTAACAACCCAAAATTTGCCTTGAAGTGGTAAAGCCCAGAATGATAAACAAGTGCAGTTCCAAATTGCTAACCACGTTGTTTATTTAAAGTGATTTAAGTCTAAACTGCGTCTGTCTCCCTTTCCATTATAAATGTTCTGTTTACATAATGGCGACATTTGTTGGTACTTGATAAAGTAGCAGTTATAATGCAATTTATTTGTTTTTCAGAATCACGTAAGACAATTGAAATATTGCTGTAGATCGTTCATGTCACACAGTCAATTGAGAGTATCAGCTGACAAAGATCATCTTTATATATGAAAAGGTAAGCATAAACTAATAATAGTACAAGTACAACTAGACTGTTACATTTGCGGCATTAGAGCCGCTGACCACGGACCCCCAATTGAGGATAGTGTTATCGAGATGTTTGCACAGAGAGAATTTCTCGTCGTAGCCTGGAGAATGCGTTAATATCAATGAAACTTTAGTTCTGTTATGTGGTACATGCTGAATGACAGAATAATTTAAATATGCACTTAATATTAAGGATTTGTCATCAGAGATATATGCAATATTTATTCTTGACTGGTTTCGGTGAATTAAGCCATCATCAACTGGAAGGAAAATTACACCGAAGCCCCAAAGAAACTGGTATAGGCATGCGTATTCAAATACAGAGACATGTAAACAGGCAAAATACACCGCTTCGGTCGGCAACGCCTATAGAAGTATCTGGCGTAGTTGTTAGATCGGTTATTGCTGCTACAATAGCAGGTTATCAAAATTTAAGTGAGTTTGAACGTGGTGTTATAGTTAGGGCACGAGCGATGAGAGACAGCATCTCCGAGGTAGCGATGAAGTGGGGATTTTCCCGTACGACCATTTGACGAGTGCACCCGAATACCAGGAATCCGGTAAAACATCAAATCTCCGACATCGCTTCGTCAGGAAAAAGGTCCTGCAAGAAGGGGACTAAAGACGACTGAAGAGAACAGTTCCAAGTGACAGAAGTGCAACCCTTCCACAAATTGCTGCAGATTTCAAATCTGAGCCATCAACAAGTATCAGCGTGGGAACAATTCAAAGAAACATCATCGATATGGGCTTTCGGAACCGAAGACTCACTCGTGTATCCTTGATGACTGCATGACACAAGGCTTTACGCCTCACCTGAGCCCGCCAACACCGGCACTGGACTGTTGGTGACTGGAAACATGTTACCTGGTCGGACTAGTCTCGTTTCAAATTGTATCGAGCGGATGGACGTGTACGCTTATGGAGACAACCTCATCAATGCATGGACCATGCAAGTCAGCAGGGGACTGTTCAAGCTGATGGAGGCTCTGTGAGGGCGTGGGCCGTGTGCAGTTGGAGCGATATGGGACCCCTGATAAGTCTAGATACGACACTGACAGGTGACACGTACTTAAGCATCCTGTGTGATAACATGCATCCATTCATGTCCGTTCCGTTTTCCGATGGACTTGGGAAATTCCAGCAGGACAATGCGACACCCCATACATCCAGAATTGCTGCAGAGTGGCTCCAGGAACACTCTTCTGAGTTTAAACGCTTCCACTGGCCACCAAATGCCCCAGACATTAAGATTATTAAGCATATCTGGGATGGCTTGCAACGAGCTGTTCAGAAGACATCTCTCTATCCCAACGTTCTCTTACGGATTTATGAACAGACCTGGGGGATTTCTGGTGTCAGTTTCCTCCTGCAATGCTTCAGACATTAGTCGAGTCCAAACGACGTCGTTTTGCGGCACGTCTGCGTGCTCGCGGGGGTCCTACACGATATTAGGCAAATGTACCAGTTTCTTTGACTCTTCAGCGTATAACTTCTGTTGGTTTAAAAATGCTTATATCTCATAGACGATACTTTCGTATACCTCATACGACAATGATAGTACGTGGAATGCAACATAACCAGGTCACGAGAATCCAGAGGGAACAATACGAGTGGAAGACCAAGAACGAAGTGCTCGGCTTAAAAAGGGTGTAAGGCAGGGATATAGTCTTTCGCCCATACTGTTCGGTCTATACATCTAGGAAGCAATGAGGGAAATAAAAGGATGATCAACTGTGGGCTTCAAATTCAGAGTAAAAGGATATCAAAGATTAGATTGGCTGAAGACATTACTACACTCAGTGAAAGTGAAGAAGCATATAGGATGTGTTGAATGAAATAAAGAGTCTAATAAGTACAGAATATGAATTGAGTGTAAATTGAAGGCCGACCCGAGTAGCCGAGCGGTTCTAAAGGCTACAGTCTGGAACCGCGCGACCGCTACGGTCATAGGTTCGAATCCTGCCTCGGGCATGGATGTGTGTGATGTCCTTAGGTTTGTTAGGTTTAAGTAGTTCTAAGTTCTAGCGGACTGATGGCCTCGGAAGATAAGTCCCATAGTGCTCAGAGCAACCAGTTTTTGTAAATTGAAGAAAGACGGAAGTTATGAGAAACAACAGAAATGAGTCAACGAAAAACTTAGCATGAGAATTGGGGATCAAGAAGCAGACGAAGTTAAGGAATCCTACGACGTAGGCAGCAAAATAACTCACGAGGGACGGAGTAAGGAGGCACAAAAAATAGACTGTCAATGACAAAAAGGACGTTCCTGGTCAAGAAAGTTTACTAATACCAAACATAGATCTTAACTGGAAAAAAAAATTTTCAGAATGTGGATTTGGAGTAAAGGATTGTACGGTAGTGAAACATAGGCTGTAGGAATCCGGAAAGAAAGAGATGTGGTGCTACAGAAGACTGTTGAAAATTAGGTGGACTGAGAAGATAAGGAATGATGAGGTCTCAGCTGAATCGCCGATTAAAGAAATACATGGAAAACATTGACAAGAAGCAGGAACAGGATGATATCCCGACGGAGGTTCGAGTCCTCCCTCGGGCGTGGGTGCGTGTGTTTGTCCTTAGGATAATTTAGGTTAAGTAGTGTGTAAGCTTAGGGACTGATGACCTTAGCAGATAAGTCCCATAAGATTTCACACCCATTTGAACATTTTTTGAACAGGATGATAGGACATCTGTTAAGGCATCAGGGCGTAACTTCCATGGTACTAGAGGGAGCTATAGAGGGTAAGAACTGTAGAAGAAGACAGAGTCTGGAATACATCCATCAAATAATCGAGGATGTTGGTTGCAATTGCTACCATGAGATGAAAAGTTTGGCACAGCAGAGGAATGACAATAATAATACCAATAGGAATAATAATAAAGCTCAATCTCCAAAATATTCGTACCTAAAGACTGGAAAGGTGCCCAATTCACACCAGTAACAAAGAAAGGTAACAGGACTGATCTACTGGATTACAGACCCACATGACAAACGTCAATTTGCAATAAAATTTGGACCATATTCTTTGTCTAAAAATTATTAATTACCTCGAAGAGAACGTTGTATTGACATAAATTATTGTTCTAGATAACACAATTAGCTTTTTTTATCTCACGAAGCAATGAGTGCTATCGACAGGGGATCTCAAATTGATGGCATATTTTTATGATTCCAGAATACTTTTGACACCGTTCTCCAGAAGCGAATTCTACTCAAATTGCGTGCCTATGGAATATCGTCTTAGTTGCGGGACTGTATTCATGATTTGCTGCAGAATGGTCACAGTTCGGAGCAATTCTTGTAATGTCATGGCATTCCTGAAGGAACTGTTATATTCCGTCTTCTGGAATACTACTGTGCAGCATGGGATCCCCATCAAATAGGATCGACTAATGACATCTAAAATGTTCAAAAGAAGGACCTCGTTTTGTTTTATCGCGAAACGGGAGACAGGGTACGACAGATATGATACGCGAACTGGGGTGCCAATCATTAAAACAAAGACGCTTTTCGTTGTGGCAGGATCTTCTCATGAGGTTTCAAGCCCCTGCTTTCTCCTCAGAGAACACAGTAAAAATAATCATCATAATAAAATAAGTGAAATCAGAGATCGCACGCAATGATGTAAGTGTTCGTTTTTCCCACGCGCAGTTCGAGAGTGGAACGTTTGAGAAACAGCTTGAACATGGTTCGATGAACCCTCTGCCAAGTTCTTAATTGTGAATTCAAGAGTTATCATGTAGATGTAGATGAAAAGCATACCCTCGAAAATTGTGGACATAAGCCTACATACGTCAAGTAATTAATGTAAAAACTATAATAGCACCAAATTCTCGCAGCTTGGAGTGGTAATTTACAGATATTAAGGTCGAAATATGCGTGTTTCCGTAATGACTAGGACTAAGAACGCACGTGTAGACGATGGCTGAGCGGGTGTCTAACCAGATGGAATGCGGTCTCTTCCGTCTACCTTAGAGAGGTCGGCCTCTATGCTGCCTCGCGCTACGTACTGCGAACGTGCACCGTTACCTCGTTGGAATGCTACTGCTCGGGCCACAAATCCATCCACGTGGGCAGGTCCTCGTCCATACGAGAAATTACGTGGCCCCAGAGTACAAACGCATTCTCGTCCAGACCTCTGGGCGACTCCGTCCCTCCCTTCCGAACTGGCGGTTCTCTCAGCTGACTGTCACCATGTGACCTGCGAATTTCCACTGTTCTCGTTTTGTGCTTTTTCGTTGGCCGGCTTTACGCGGGGACAATTTGCAGCGTTGCTCAGTGGTTCGCTGGCAGTTCTTCTGCTGACGTTACTGGCGCTGCTACAGAGCATGAGTGTCACTCCAAACGCGCGTTTGTGCCGCTGCAGAGGCACGCTATTGGCACTGCAAGCCACGCTCACCTTGTGTAAAATACTGAGTAACACGTGGAGGATATTTCATTAACTGTTCGACCAGATTTGGCAGAAATTATAACAGAAACTTGCTGCATTCTGTGCACCTTCATCAGGGAAGTGATGGGTGTAAGTTTGAGGACACAATTCGTGTTGCTGGACTAGAGGATGAAATGCAGGTACAGAACTCTCTACTTGGAATTGCAGCTAAATGTGTCTGAACAGCATCCGCCTGATTACTGCATGAATGAAGGGCCATGGAAAACACTTACATGTATATCGAATCTGAAACCAGTATTAATATGCAGATGAAATAGACTTGTTTCTGGAGAGGGTTCACCTAGAGTAAAAATTTTTGTTTTTGCTTCCCAGGTATCTTTCGCTGGATACAAACGTAGTCGTCCGCGGCCATTGTCACAGTCATCGAAATTTTTCTGGGTTTGGGGACCGCATTGTCAATATATAAAACTAGCGGTGTTTCGGTCACTGTTGCAAGTGACCTTCTTCAGGGTGTTTTGTTTCCAGCTGTATGAGAAAACGTCGTTTCTTATATACCTGCAGACGTGGCCGTTATCTAATTCTGATAGGCTGGTAAGGACGAAGGCGTATCATAATTAGATAACAGCCACGTCTGCAGGTATATGTAAGAAACAAAGTTGTCACACTCAGTAGTAAAAAAAAAACACCCTGAAGAAGATCACTTACAGCAGCGACCAAAAGGTCTGTAGTTTTACATATTGACAAAGCGGTCACAAACTCAGAAAACAAATTATTGATTTTTGGCTGAAGTTTTATCGTCATCGGTTGATATTTTACTGCCTTCTATAAAAAAGGAAAAACGCTTTTCACTACTTGTACCTATATTAACTTGAGTTTTAAGACAGTATTTACACATTTGAAAAACAGAAGTTTTGTATATATACCTTATTACCACATGCTGTGGAGCTTGCGGATTTTATGTTACATAATGCAGTTGTTTTGTTTCACAGTTTGCCATATAGAACTCATTGTAGAACATTAAATATTTATTCGACACTACAATAGTGAAGCCATAGACGCACTACATAACATATTTCCTTTAAAAAGAAAGGGTTACATTACCGGTTTCAACGAACTACAAATGTTTCAAATGTGAAACATCACCTGGAGAATACACATTATATATTCTGCAACTGATGTTTTACATTTGCAAATGACGACGTAGTTGGTTGAAACCGGTAATATAACCATTTCTTTTTAAAGAAAATATGTTATGTACTGTGACTGTGGCTTCCCTATTGCAGTGTCAAATAAACATTTAAGTTATATTTTGGTCACCCTCATTACGACAATTATGTCAGAATATAGACTCAATGTAGAACAGTTATTTACTTCGAAATTTTACGACTGGGCATATTATGTTTATGCCTACATTAACTAATGCTATGTGGATGACTTTCTGTTTTATATAACATACTAAAAAAAAACACTGATGATGCTGAAACGTCAGCAAAAGATACCCTTGGAATAAAAGGAAAAAGAAAAATTGTGTTTTGCTAAAGGCAGACGCTCTCCAAAAACAAATCTACTTTTAAGAAAGCACGAACAGAAGAGCTTCAGCTTTACGATGATCATGCAGATGAAATGTTTGCTTCAGATACAACTTGGCACGTACTGAATTTGTAAAGTATTTTAGCTACAACAGTATTTCGTGTATTACTGATAGTTGATGGAGTTACCGCCGACGTTTTTCTCTGCTGTGGACATACCAATGACTTTTGTTTTGAATTTCCCAATGGTACACCACCAAACATTCTTCTTTGGAGTCTCGCTGCCGTAATCGTTGTTTTCAGATGCCACATAGCAAGCCACTTTTCAGTGTCAGTAACAGGGAACACGGAAAGTGCCTCCCAGAAGAGTGTATAACCCACAGCCGGGCGTCCCTGGGCAACGGTGATGAACAGGCAGATCTTTCCATTCAGAAGTACCAACAGTTAACGACAATGGTTAACAGCCCGCACAATCGGCCCCTCTCTGGGCCAAAGCCGACAGTCATATCAATTAACACAGAAGGCATAACTTGAAACAAGGAAACCCATCTACAACAACTGTGTCAAACCAGTAAGTGTGATGTTCTCTGTGTTTAAGAGGCTAACAGGAATCCTAACCAAAGGCGATCAAGAGTCCCAGGAATGCGCTTAGCAGCTGAAAGACCATGATAAATACGGAAGCGCTATTTTCGTAAAGCCACAATTACACGTAATATCTACCACTAACACGGACAACAACGACATCGAAATATTATCGGTTGAACTATCTAATTGTATAATAACATCTGTATTCAAAGCACCGACTGTTCCCTTCCACTTTCCCGAATCAGTTGCAGGGCGAGAGGAGAAGATCCGTCTCATTGTGGGCGACTTCAACAGCCATAGCTGAAAGTGAGAATACAGTGAAGACAACGAAGATGGTGAAGCCGTAATTACATGGGCAGAATCTTATGAACTATCTCTAATACACGACAGCAAACTACCTGCACCTTTCAACAGTGGCTGATGGAGACGCGGATACAATCTTTGTCAGTGAGGCTATATCACAGCAGTGTGTGAAGAACGTCTGTGAACCTTTACCCAATACACAGCACAGATCCATCATGTGCCAAGTTGTATCAGCATTACGCCCACAATATGTCCCATTTAGGAGGAGACGTATCAAAAAAGCGGATTGGACGAAATTCACAAAATTCTTAGATGAAAGGATAGCACACATCCAACCTGTCCCACAGAAATATGATGTTTTTACTACTGCTGTGCAAGAATACTCTCATAAGTCAATTACAAGAGGCTGTAGGTCTCAGCATATACAGGGCTTAGACCTCAGTACAGCAAATAAGTTAAAAGAATACATCTCCTTCTAGGAAGACAACCCACTTAGCGAGGACACTATGAAAACTGGCTGACAACTAATTCAGTCTATGGGCGAAATAAAGAGAGAACGCTGGGTTATGTTGATGGAAGAATTGGACATGGCAAAAAACAGCAGAGAGGCCTGCAAGTTAATAAAATCTCTGAACAATGACCCCACGAAAGGCCCCTTGCACTCCAACATTCCACCTAACCAGATTGCTCATCAACTCTTGATAGGTGGCAAAACAAATAAAACAAGACCATCCAAGATTCAAAGAAATGTTGAACAAGAAGCATCTAACTTGTCCAACCCATTCAATATCAAAGACTTTGAAGACGCCATAAAAAAGAGTAAAACAGGCAAGGTAGCCGGACTAGATGACATGTGTATGAAACAGGTTCATTACTTTGGAAACCTTACCAAGCAATGGATTCTACAGCTCTTCAATAGCTGCCTGGAACGATACCAAATCCCTAAAATCTGGAGGAAGACTAAAGTTGTTGCTTTTCTGAAATTTGGAAAGCAGCCAATAGACCCAAAGAACTTCAGGCAAATATCACTTCTGTGCAATCTTTACAAGGTTTTCAAAAGACTGTTATTGAACAGCATAACACTACTGGTCGAACCTCTTCTCATCCCAGAGCAAACTCGATTTAGGCCAGGAAATAACGGCTGTGTATAGATCCTTAACCTGACACAGCACATAGAAGATGGTTTTCAGCTCGGAAATATCGCTGGAGTGGCCCTTGTCGATCTCTCTTCAGCCTATGACACTGTACAACATCAAATCATTCTAAGGAAGATTTACTACGTTACCATGGACTTCAGTCGTATGCAAATCGTTGCCACCCCGCTGCAGAATCGACGTTTCTTGGCATAATTTCAAGGCAGGCGGAGCAGATGGAGAATACAAAAGAATGGGCTCCCGCAAGGCAATGTCTTAGCACCAATGCCGTTTAATATCTACACCAGTGACCAAACACTTCCTCTCCACACAAGAAGTTTCCTATACACAGACGACCTGGCATTGACAACTCAGGGTAAAAATTTTGAGACAGTAGAAGAAAATTTCACTGCTGCTCTGAAGGTTCTCTCAGAGTATCATGAGGAAAACCATCTCAAGCCAAACCCAACAAAAACTAAAACATGTGCTTTTCACCTGAAGAACAAAGAAGCTTCTCGACAGCTTGTAAGGTATCAGTGATCCCACGAACATAGATATTAATATCAGACCCCCAAGTCGATAGCAGACAGGAGTCGAATGTCGAGCGCTGCTGGCGGCAGTGGGACTAGTGGTAAGTGAGGGCAATACTGGGAAGACGGGAAACAGCTGTGTATGGTGTCAATGGCGGATGTGCCGAGTGAGGAGTAAATTGTAAATCCACCGGAGTGTGACAAATGACCGCTTCCCCCTTATCATCGTGGGTTGACCCTCATCAATACGGATTCGTGAGTGACATAAAAGCAAAAGTGACAAGTGCCGAATTACGTGTTTCGCGTCAACCGCGTCGGCCTACAACAACTATGGATTGCAGTTAGGATTGTCGTGAATGTTAACCATCATCATTGCGGTGCGACGAAGTATTTAAAATCAGCAACCAATAATAGATATAACCGTAATATAACGTGTAAGACGAAGGTAGCAACTGCCTCAGAATTTGTGTGTTAATAGAAAATACATATCAGTTTGTATATCGCTACGTTTGTGGTCTTTATTAATAGAAAAACTTTCAATCATCAACTATTCCGCCTCAGAACAGCCGCACTCTGTTGAAATACCCCCGTAACCACAGCAGAAAAACCGATGTCCTTTCATCCATTAAGCACACGGTCATATAATCATAATAATTAACTGTTTGGAGGCATCGGTAAATCGCACAAAACCCAATAAAAGGAAATAATGGGGATGTTTCAAGCTGCATGTGAACTGTAATGGAAAGGAGCTGGAACCCTGCAGTGCTCCAGTTTACCTTGGTGTTACCCTGGACCGCTCCCCGACCTTCAAGGCACACTGCACCAACCTTAAAGCCAAGGTTTCATCGCGAAATTGGCTACTGCGAAGGTGACTGGTTCCGGATGTGGTGCCCACCCCCAGACAGTAAAAACAACTGCCCTGGCACTCTGCTACTCCACTGCCGAATATGCCGCTCCAGTGTGGTACAATTCTGCACTTGCAAAAAAAAAGTGGACACCGCCCTGAATGAAACATGCAGGCTGATCACAGGCTGTCTGAAGCCAACGCCAATACAGAAGCTGTATAAACTTGCAGGTATAGCCCCACCCGATATTAGACGCGGGATAGCTGCTAGCAACGAGAGGCAAATGGTCTGCAATAACCCGGCCCACCCCTTGCACGAACATCAGGAAGAAATTTCTACAGTCTTCTGTTCCAGTTGACAGAGACCAAAGTATATCCAGGGTTGAACTGTGGAATAAAAGACATCCTGTCCATCCAGAGCGAGACGTAATTGAAGATACTCTGCCACCTGGTCACCAAGAAGGATGGTGCACATGGAAGTCCTTGAACAGACTGCGCGCCGGTGTTGTAAGAACGAAGGACAACTTGAAGAAATGGGGCATCGCACAAGGTGGAGACACATTGTGTGAGTGTGGATATGATCAAACTACAAGCCATCTCCTGAAGTGTCGTCTCTGACCACACTCTTGTACAGGACTGGAACTGGCCTTGGCTTATAGCAGCGCAGTCAGTGTTACCAAATACTGGACAGAACTAGCGTAAGTGTGTTTATTATGTAAAAATTGATTTCTTAATGCTGTGCATATTATGTAAATAGTGGTGTCACCGCCAGACACCACACTTGCTAGGTGGCAGCCTTTAAATCGGCCGCGGTCCGTTAGTATACGTCGGACCCGCGTGTCGCCACTATCAGTGATTGCAGACCGAGCGCTGCCACACGGCAGGTCTAGTCTAGAGAGACTCCCAAGCACTCGCCCCAGTTGTACAGCCGACTTTGCTAGCGATGGTTCACTGACTACATACGCTCTCATTTGCAGAGACGACAGTTTAGTATAGCCTTCAGCTGCGTCATTTGCTACGACCTAGCAAGGCGCCATATTCAGTTACTATTCTGAACAGATAATATTGTGAATCATGTACCGTCAAGAGCGACGTTCATCATTAATGGATTAAAGTTAAGTATGAAACTAATTCCTTCCGCTTTCTGAATTCTAATTCTTTGACGTGTTCCAGACCTCACGTCAGTGCAGTTCTTCCCTCTTCACGCCAACCTGCGTGAGCTAAAACGCGTGCATTTCGGCCTCCGCTAGAAACACGCTGTTGGCTCTTCTTACTACTGTGTGTATTATGTGAATATTATTTCGTACTCTTTTTCCGTATGCGTTCATTTCATTACGTTTATATGTCTTTGAATTACTCATGTATACAAATACGTATACTTTTAAATCAGCACAGTCTGTGTCCTGGTACTTCTGACACGAATAAATAAATAATAGTCTCTGTAACAAAGTCTCTGTATTGACGTTTGTACCGTGTATTGCCGTATGCATAGCATTGTCTACGACAGTGCAGCAGCCATTGCGCTAGAGATAAAGTAGCCCATGCCTCGTGCGTTAGTAGCGCTGCGCTCGCGCGTTTTGAACCGTAGTGTGGCTGTGGGGAAGTCTGAACGTTTCCATTACATTTCTTGCATAGTCACAAGTGGAGCCATCTTTCGCGGTCGCCACCGGCGAAGCGGACCACCGAGACGACTGGCAGCGCCACCGTTCATTGGCTGTGGCTGCGTGCGAAACTACTCGTATGTCTGCAGCATTCGCCTTCGGCAGCGCTGTTAAGTGACTACGTTTGAAGGGGTCCTTCACTAGGCGGCGTGACACGTCAGTCTTCGCTCACCACAAGTGCAGGCAAAGTCCTTCATAATCATGCACGTGTGATTATTCCAGAGTGCACTTGAGAGGACTGTAGAAATTGCTAGCTTTTCGAATCACTCAATAAAGTGAATAAGGAAGGAGTGGGAAAACAAACAATGCCACGAGTGCTGCTCCAGGCTTCTCAACTTCAGCAACGACACGGAAGAAGGAGAAGAAAACTTTATATTTAGGTAATATTGACAAACAGGTTACTAGCAGACTGACACACAATTTCTATGTGGTATGCGTTCTTTCGACCTAGCACTGTCAGTAGTCCAGTATGCCACATTTTTTAAAACTTTTTTGTTTCATGAGATTTATTGCTGATGATACGTGGTCTCTCAACTTTTAATATCTATATTTGTCTACTTATTGGTCGTATTGGCATAATGTTAACAGCAGCATTTGCAGAGGAGTAAACTGTAGCTTATAAGTTTAAGTATGTATGAAGAACTGTAAACGGATCCTAGTCATGGCTCGACATACTTTACGTACCAAGAATAATGGAGATGTAACTCTTTTGGGCAATTTCTGGTTAAGCCACCTCACAAGGACAACTATAAATTTAAAAATTACACGGTCGCCACCAGCCCAAGCCCTTCCTAACAATTAAGAAAAGACTGAAATGGAAATTATCAGTTTAATTAAATTAAGAATGAGAAAGATAAAGGACGCAGAGTTTATCTTTTACGTAGCACATTTATTTAATTACTGAACTTGATGCACATCCTATGAATACACATGACTGGTGCCTGCATAAAAAAGTTTAGCTAAATAATTCGCAAAAAAATTTGTAGAATCGCGCAAAAAGGAAAAACACACAAAAGGGAAGTGGAACACAATAATTCAATTATTCCATCTACATACCCACGACTGTCCGATAGGAATAAAGCAACTTCCACACTTTTAATTTCAACCACCATCATCGCCGATTTTTAACAAAATAATTATGCCACATTCCGAAAATACATAACTACACACGCTTCATTTAAGCTGAAGTACTTAAATATGCCATGAATTTAACATAGGGAAGTTCTAATTCGACCTACTTCCTATAAGCAGAGACCCTCTCTAGGAGCTACGAACTGTACTCACCAAACGCTAGCTGTAGTGTGTCCTTTCTTCACCGAGCTTCACCTAACTACCGGTACAACGGAAGCTACCAGAGGGGTAGGCTTCCGCCACCAACCTGACAGACAAACCAACCTCAGACTAAAAGGGGTAAACCTCTCTGTCCAGGTACTGGGATCCTAAGGTGGTCATCCTGTGCTACCCTCCAAACGAGAGGCAAACATTACCTGCTCCTAGCTGACGACAACCAACTCAGCGTCCCCCACAAAAGAAACCCGAAACCACTAGTAAAAACACTCATTCAGTCACATTCACGCACACATAGGGTAGGGTGAGGGGGAAAACGTAATAAATACAGATCATGATTTCCTATGAAACACAAAAAAATCATACATGATATCATTTAATAAGGCTTAGTTTGATTGCTCAGTCTTTCTGGGAGAGTTAATAAATGAAACCGCAATCAGGCGGTGGACAGAATAGGATACACAGAATCCAGTGAGACAAGCCTCTATGAAACGACTCCACAGAGACGTTTCAAGTTAATCCAGATATGTATGTAAGCGTAGGCATCAGCTATTAATCTGTACCTCCCCTAACACGATCATTCACAACGGAGCCCTCCCTCCCCTCCGTTGTCTCTTCCCCGCCATGCAGTCTACGAATGTAGGAGCCAACTTATTTTGTGCACTTTCTAGTGAAGGCTACTCTGTGAAAAACGTAGCTTGTAAGCTCTAGAACTCCTTGCCACTTTTAGTAGTCTTAAATTCACCGAACAAAAAATTAGTCACCCAGTGTGTACGCACAGATGATTCGTTAAACTTTTGTAGATGGCTTGGCGAACACGTCACATGATCACGCGCGGGCGCACTGCCTCTACGTGAACATAAGGCTGTAATTATCAGTGACATTGATGTTGCAAGCGGACATTCTGCGTAAACATGGGTAAAAGTTACGACGCACAGAGTGGCAAAAACGGGCAGTTGCATTCTGTCGTGTTCTTGGCCATACAGTGTGTGAAGTTGCTGGATTTGCTAGTGCTTCGCGGTGGACTGTTCAACGTGTCTACAAGAAATGGTGTAACACACGTGTCCATAAGGCACGTAGTCAGAATTGTAGTCGAAAAAAATCCGACGAGAGGGACTGGAGACAGGTTTCACGGCTTGTGAATCAAAACAGCTTCTAAACCCGACTGAAACTGGAGCATACCATGAACGAATGTCCATCCCAGCTTGTTAGCGAGATAACATTGGACGAGATTTGTATAAAATAAGCATTCGGAGTCAGTCATCACTCAGAAGGCCATTGCTCACCCACATTGTTGAAGACGACGGCAGCCACGTTCATCGGGCTGAAAAATATGCGATTGGTGTTCTGAACACGCCCCTGAACTATTGCACCGCGATTGGCCCATAAAATCGTTTGACTTGAACCCCACAGAAAATCTGTGGGACATGCGCGACCAGGGGGTAGAACGATGACATCATGTAAGCGTACTGTCATATCGCTGGCTTAGTTGTGGAGTATCTTTGCAGGCAGCCGCGTCTGTAGAGTCGAGCACGGGACACGGAACTGTTATATTGTTTTGTGGGTAGCTCTGCATGTAAGAAGCATTGTTAGTATGGAGGTTAAGTGTTGCTACAAGTGCTATTACGGTAAAGTGATGAAATATGGAAGTGAGGCAGAGGAAAGTGCGTCAAGATGTAATTAAAAATGAGCAGTGCGGCCGATAACGTATTTGTGTATCCTCTCTTTGCTTGTCGTACCGTACAGTATCAATCATCCGTGCCATGATCGGTCTCTCAGAATGAACTAATGTGAATCAGCAAAAGTTATTTACCGTAAAAGAGTACAAACAAGTGCCAGTGTCTTGTAGCGAGCGTGAGGACGTGCGTTCGATCATCGCGTTTCCCCATTATCAACACTCAAACGCACCGCGATGGTTACGCGCGCTCTCATACAACTGAGAACTCTGAACTGTAAATTTAACTTTGTGAAGAGTATTAAAATTTATTACTTGTGTCAAGGAGGACTGGCACCAAATATTTGTGTATGCGTGACGAGCGTAAGAACTTTCGTGCGATCATTCGGCTTCCGAATTATCAACAATCACCCGCATCGTGTCGGTTACGCGTACGCTCGTCCAAGTGATATTGTGGACAGATAATCATCAAGATTGTTAATTGAGATAAACATTTACGACTTAGAGTGTAAGCAGTGCAACCTGTGATTTCTTATCGTCTCAGAATATAGTTGTTCATACCAGACGTAGAACAGTGTTGTGCGCCGGCCAGAGTGGCCGTGCTGTTCTAGGCGCTACAGTCTGGAACCGAGCGACTGCTACGGTCGCAGGTTCGAATCCTGCCTCGGGCATGGATGTGTGTGTGATGTCCTTAGGTTAGTTAGGTTTTATTAGTTTTAAGTTCTAGGCGACTGATGACCTCAGAAGTTAAGTCGCATAGTGCTCAGAACCATTTTGAACCAGTGTTGTGCTTTGACGTTGAGTGGCTCCCCTAACTTGCTTGCTTATTACATACATAATTTCAGGCAAGCCAGCAGCAGTGTGGAGCAGAACAATACGACCGCCGCGGGATTATCAGCTACGTGGTGTGGACAGGGCGCACTTCGGAACGACAACCAGTATGGGGTACCACTCCGTGGAATTAAGCGATCAGATCCTCAGCGAGTGGCTTAACTTGCATCAGGCGATTATCCACTGGTGGAATTACATGGTATTAAATGAGGCTTGTAATGATCTCTCTACGAGTGGCTGATTTTTTTTGTCCGGTAAGCTTAGTTTCCCTCTACTTTACTCGAAATATAGCTGTGAAACTGGTTATTGTGTGGGAGGACGTCATCACAGCCTGGGATCCACGGCCATTAAGACACAGTTGCTGGGACGCAACAGGTCAGGCCAGTGCATCCTGGCCGGACAGACTGGCTGTCCCGCTGTCGCTGTCGCCAGTGTCCGCGCCCCACAATGGCGACTGCCCGCGGCGGCCGCCATTGTCTGCGGCCTGCTTGCGCGGCAGTTGGCTGCCGGAAATGCCTCATTGACCACCGCCGCTGTGTGGACGCTGCGCGCCTTGCCGCGACCGGCCTCGCGGAACAGAGCGCTTAAGCTGCCTACTGCACGCACCACTTCCCCCTCCCAGGCTCCAGGCTGCCGCTTTGCTCAGCAGTGCACAAAAATCACAGTCCGACGACAATGGACACTTCCTTGATGAATGATCCGATGCTGTCTGCAGAGCCAAGTTACTGGAAAAATTAGCAAATACACTATATGATCAAATGTATCCGGACACCTGAGTGAAAATTGCTTGCAAGTTCGTGGCGCCCTCCATCGGAAATACTGGAATTCAGTATGGTGTTGGCCCACCTTTAGCGTTGATGACAGCTTCCACTCTCGCAGGCATATGTTCAATCAGATGCTGGAATATTTCTTGGGGAATGGCAGCCCATTCTTCACGGAGTGGTATCGATGTCGGTCGGTGGGGCCTGGCACGAAGTCGGCGTTCCAAAACATCCCAAAGGTTTTCTGTAGGATTCAGGTCAGGGCTCTGTGCAGGCCAGTCCATTACAGGGATGTTATTGTCGTGTAATCACTCCACCACAGGTCGTGCATTATGAAGAGGTGCTCGATCGCGTTGAAAGATGCAATCCCCATCCTCGAACTGCTCTTCAACAGTGGGAACCAAGAAGGTGCTTAAAACGTCAATGTAGGCCTATACTGTGATAGTGCCACGCAAAACAACATGGGGTACAAGCCCCCTCCATGAAAAACACCACCACACCATAACACCACCGCCTCCGAATATTATTGTTGGCACTACCCACGGTGGCAAATGACTTTTACTGGGCATTCGCCACACCCACATTGTGTACCTTATTTCGTCACTCCATACAACGTCTTTCCACTGTTCAATCGTCGAATGTTTACGCCCCTTACACCGAGCTAGGCGTCGTTTGGCATGATGTGTGGCTTATGAGCAGCCACTCGACCATGAAATCCAAGTTTTCTCACCTCCCGCCTAACTGTCATAGTACTTGCATTCCTGTGTAATGGTCTAGATAGATGTCTGCCTATTACACATTACGACCCTCTTCAACTGTCGGCGGTCTCTATCAGTCAGCTGACGAGATCGGCCTGTACGCTTTTGTGCTGTACGTGTTCGTTCACGTTTCCACATCACTATCACATCGGAAACAGTGGACCTAGGCCCTAGGGATGTAGAGGAGTGTGGAGATCTCGCGTGCAGACGTATGACACAAGTGACATCCAATCACCTGACCAATTCGAAGTCCGTGAGTTCCGCGAAGCGCCCAATTCTGCTCTCTCACGATGTCTAATGACTACTGCAGTCGCTGATATGGAGTACCTGGCGGTAGGTGACAGCACAATGCACTTAATATGAAAAACGTATGTTTTTGGAGGTGTGCAGATACTTTTGATCGCATAGTGTACTTTCGTTACCGTAGCAGTGCAAGAACGGGAATGAGCCTCGTTCACTTGTTGCGACTGACACGACAGCGAAATGAGTTCCTGTTCAGTTTCACAACAGGCGGTGAGAGACGAATGCATCACTTTACCATAGAATCCAAGGCAGTCTCAAAATGGAGTGGAAACATCCCTTTTCATCAGTGAAAAAAAATTCTAAGTGTCCCGCTCTGCATGAAATGTTATGGCCACCGTGTACTGAGAAACGATAGGTGTGATTCTCCTTGACTTCCTCGAGCAAGGGACCATCATTGCAGCACGGTACTGCGTCACCCTCACCAAACTCAGGTCCACCATTCGACAAAACTGACCAGGGCTCTTATACGACAACGCAAAACCACACACAGCAATGTTCGCACAGGATCATATTCGTTGCTGGATGGGAGCGATTGGATCACCTGCACTACAGCCCCGATCTTGCTCATCAGACTTTCGCCTGTTCCCTCCACTGTAAGCCACCAATGCTGAGGTGGAGAATTCTGTGTGACAATTCCTTGCATCGCACGGCACTTAGTTTTATCAGTTTAGTTCATTTAAACTGACTGCACACGACTACGAACGTCTAAATGTCGGTGCCGACTAAGTCGAGAATTGGTCACAGTGAAATCATACATTTGTTTTTGGCAATAATGGTTCTATGTGAAAAACAATAACTACTTACTATCGGAATGTTCCTCATAATAACTAAGTATTACTTCCTGTTTGTGTACAGGTGAGTAGGATAAGACGGTATACGGACTGCGAAATTTAGTACACTTACCTGTCTCATCTAGCCAAATAACAGCTTTAATCTGGCTGAATGCTGCTTCAGTCCTGTGACCGTGTTTATCTATGGCAGTGTCTGGTGAGTAGTTGTATGCCAGTCACTCAGCAACCCATAGATTAAAATTTTCATTGTGTGAGAGATCTGCTGAACATGCTTCCAGACGCAACAGTCGAATACCACCTATGTAGAAATGGATCAGGAAGGCAGGGACAACACGCCGCCTTGCCTTATCTGGTTGAAAGACAATCTCTCAAAGACCTCGAAGGTAAAGCATAGCCACCAGCCTTGACGCATCGGAAGTATAACTGTTTGGTGTTCAAATTAACTACTGTGCGAACCAGAGATGATCATGTGTTATATAACCAACGGCACACCGTATCACCAAGAAAATGACGAATGCAGTACGTCTATTCTTCTCAGAAGCCTCGCAGAGGGATACGTCCATCGTGGTACTGTATGCTCAAAAGACGAAGTGGTGCTGCACCTATGCGCACTGTTGTCGTTATACCCATCACAGAAGGAACACATCTCTCTGCTGCTCCATCAACGGAAGCCGCAACAATGATCGCCACCCGATAGTCCGCAGTGAGTCAGACGTTACTGCATTTTCTGTTTGGATACGGACTAACCGCAAACAGGTCCATTTCACGACTGTGGCTGCATAGTCGTGCACGGTCGAGTTTGCTGTGCGTCTGTTGTGTGAGGCTCAGTCTGGCGAGGATGTAACTTCATTCTTAGTCAGAGAACTGTCTTCTCTCAGCTGGCGCCAGCAAGTTTGTCGTGGGCGCATCCTGTCGTCAGTTTTTAAACTGTCTCTTCGTAGCTCTTGCCAGCACGTCTGGAAGAGGAGTAACTCAAGCGCTAATCAGAAGGCTGTTCAGCACTGCACGTTCCGCCGAACCCAAACCATAACAGACCACTGTTAGGCTTGAAAAGAACTCGTAAGCGGATGCTCCAGGCGTGAGTGTCTCCAATGTCTCAGGGACTGAAGAGAGAAAATAGTCAGCCGAAAATATTACATCAGACATGTACCTAGATTCTGCCAAAAGGCGCTAACTACTAGCCAGGCTAACAGCAAAAAAATATGTTCTGCTCATGCTCGTTCTGAAATTACTGGTGGAAATCAAAATTAACCGACTTTGATTCGCAGCAGGCCATGTCTCACTCAAAGTGCAGATAGTGATACATAAGCCTGCATCTTATTTTCGTATTAGCTGGATTAGGAAAGTACTCAGGAGCGCGGAATCAGATTCTAATTTATCAAATATGCAAACCTAAGGAACACAGTGCCGAGAAGTTGGTTAAATTTGAAAAAAATTAGCAAGTGTCAAAAGCAAATGAACTGTTAAAAAGGCAAAACGATATGAGAGGGATCTGACAGACGTGTTTCATCACCACTTGCATAAATGCGAACTTGTGTGAACTTAGAGTCGAGGTGAGCAAAAAAGCAGAGTATGCCATACGTAAACAAAATAAAGGAACTTTCTTCTAAATTAAAAAAAAAATCACTAACTGAATTGAAGGTACATTTTTGGAAAGTGCACTTCACTGAACATTCATAAGTTCAAAATCTGGCGCTGGGTAATATTGAATACTGTGTTGCTGCGCTCTGTTCCTTTTTTATTTGCTTGCTTGCGTTATCTGTGCTCAAAGCTATCCAGGAGCTGTTCATCAAACCTGCTCCACTGTACGACAGAGCCCCTCCTGGCTTCATCTACTATGTGAAGATGGTTCCTTTAACTATGCATTGAGTGCTTTTCCTTAAGCGTTCTCCATCGAGTTTATACCACGAGATGTCAAAGAATATACCACTGAGTTGATTCCTGTCTCCTGGAAGAAAGTCTTCACGAGGTAGGCACAGCGTATTCGCACATTAGAAGAAACCATCGTTGAAATTTTAACAGTGTGGTTGGGCTGTAGGATCGGGAATCCTCTCCAGATCTGCATAGTTCTCAAAGTATCCCGCAGTAGCAATGAGAGGTGTCCGACATCCATACATGATACCAGCTAAAAAGAGAACTTTCTTATCATCCTATTGAATCCATGAGACTGCATGTCTGGCACGGAATTGGTACCTGGTCGCTTCCTCGCTCTTCGCCAATAATGCGTATCTTGCAATCTGCAGAGAAGAGAACACAATGCTATCTATCTACATTCCAACTTGGGTACTGCCTTACGCGCTTGCTTGGCACGCAAAGGCGAAGGGGTGTTTTTACTGTTGTTTGTATTGATCATGTGGAGTATGTTGTCTACTGTTCCGTGTCATCTGTTAACAAGCTCTTTCCTATGTGACAACAGTTTAACAACCGCTTTTCCATGTGAGAACTGGCTACCAGAGTGCAGTTAAAATATACTGGGAAGAGCCAACTTTAAACTCCACTACTGGAAGCAGCAGAGGGCTGGAAAATAACCGGTTCCGGTACACTACAAACCCTCCGCAATATAACAGTTAAAATTCGTAGCCTACAACCATGTCAGAATACTTTGCAGTTCCCACTTTAGAAATGTGACACTGATATAGATACTATGATGTACCTATTTATTTACATAGTTAGGTTGACTGAAGGAAGATTATTGTCTTACGTAACCTGGTATATTATTATGTGAATTTAAATTAGTACTCTATTACGGAAGATATCATGGGTCGCCACCTGAATTGACTTACCACTTAATTTACCTGAATGCATTCTTGTAAAGAAAAAAATTTGCGGATAGGCCTCAATTCTGGGAAAATTAATGAAATTTTCATTATCTTGATAATTCTTGATTAATTCTGCAGGAGAATCAGCTTGGGAAACGCCCTTCAACATACTACAAATCATTAAAGTGTGAGCTAAGGTGGCCTGGAAGAGGCTCGACAGGGAACAGGATATATAGCAGGTGATATATTGAACATTAGGAATAGCTTTTATTATACATATATTTCATGATTAAATCTTTAAAAGGAAAGCACACGAACAAACGTATATTTAACAGAAAAACCTTAACCTACCATGGAGTATTGGGACTTAATATTGTTGTTAAAAAGGCCCGAAACGCGTACATGAATAACACGATTATTTGAAATCGGGAGTTCCATGAGAAAGTCGGGTTACACACGCACGCATTCAGACTAACAGTTCATCACAGAGGAAAAAGTCGTTTACTAATTTAATAAGGGAAACAAGTTCCAAAATGAGTTACAGAAACTAGCCTTGATGGTCGAATATGTTAACATAAATTTATAAAAAAAAATTACGTGAGATTTCAATTAAGAACTATGAATGGGTAATATGTCTTGTGGGTCATTCTTCTAAAATGTAGGCGTCACCGAAAATCAATAATAACCACGTAGTTATCCACTACAAAGTAATAAAATATAACAAATATTCATGACAAGAAACATCACGAAACCTTATAACAAAACCCGAGAATTTAGCTACGCAAGGACACTAGTTCAATTGCTAGCAAGGAATACTAAAGCGCAATCTCACGAACAAAACACGTCGTAACGGCTGCTAGCCACGCATATAGAAAACACTCTCAAATCTGCACAAAACACAGTGGCCTTTTTCTTAATATATCTACTGAATGTTAAAACCATACGCACTGTTTAAATTAGTTACACAATTTGTATATGAATCTAATGACACTCATAGATCCAAGTGGCCTCGAGCCGCACAGTCAAAAAGTTGTAGAGAACAAATAAGACACTGCTATAAATTCCCAGAATCGTGAAATTATTCTTAATTCCTGCCTACGCAACGTATCCCGAGCTATCCTGTGACAGATGAAACCTACTAAGGAGTATTAAGGACACAGTTAAGCTGAAACTGACACATTTAAAAAATTACAACCCTCCGGACTAAAACTAGGCATTACCTGTTCCACGATTCCGATATTAGTGAGGAGGCTGCCCGCTGTTCACCCACAGTCCCTAACTCGAGCTGGAAGCTAGCGCACAGACAATATCCATATTTACAAATCTTTAACATAGTGCAGCACTTCAACAATAGTGAATTGTTCAGAAATTAAGAAATTCAGTCTTCAGTTGCAAGGTAAAACTTTATTAGTTTACCTAGGCCGGCGTTGCTTCGCCTACGTTTGCCTTAACGTTTTTCGTTTTGACAGACATAATCTTATGACTATGCGTCTTTAATGTGTTTTAATTTGATTCTGTGATATGGTCAACGTTTGGCCCTCAAAATAATTTAATTTTTGTTCTGAAGAAGTTACCATTATTGGCATCGAAACCTAGGTTAACTAATAAAATTTTACCTTGCAACTGAAGGTTGAATTTCTTAATTTCTGAATATGCACATTGTACTCGGAAAAGCGACAGGACCATTGCTCGTTGGTGTCACTCTGGCCCAGAAGATTTCCTCTTTGCTACACACAAAAGTTGGCTAAGCTGTCCCTACCTTTAGGGAAACTTACCTCGAGTTCAAAGACGTATAGAAACCAGCAGACGACAACACGCTTCGAAGTAAACAACCACAGAGACGAAATAAGGGAAACATAGAGTGACAACGCAAATACACTACCGACCATTAAAATTGCTACACCACGAAGATGACGTGCCACATACGTGAAATTTAACCGACAGGAAGAAGATGCTGTGATATGCAAATGATTAGCTTTTCAGACCATTTACACAAGGTTGGCGCCGGTGGCGACACCTACAACGTGCTGACATGAGGAAAGTATCCAACCGATTTCTCATACACAAACAGCAGTTGACCGGCGTTGCCTGCTGAAACGTTGTTGCGATGCCTCGTGTATGGAGGTGAAATGCGTAGCATCACGTTTCCGACTTTGATAAAGGTCGGATTGTAGCCTATCGCGATTTCGGTATATCTTATCGCGACATTGCTGCTCGCGTTGGTCGAGATCCAATGGCTGTTAGCTGAATATGGAATCGGTAGGTTCAGGAGGGTAATACGGAACGCCGTGCTGGATCCCAACGGCCTCGTATCACTAGCAGTCGAGATGACAGGCATCTTATCCTCATGGCTGTAACGGATCGTGCAGCCACGTCTCGATCCCTGAGTCAACAGATGGGAACGTTTGCAAGACAACAAACATCTGGACGAACAGTTCGACGAAGTTTGCAGCAGCATGGACTATCAGCTCGGAGACGATGGCTGCGGTTACCCTTGACACTGCATCATAGACAGGAGCGCGTGCGATGGTGTACTCACGAACCTGGGTGCACGAATGGCAACTCACCTCAGATAATGTTGCCCGCAGCTGGCAACGAAATGTCAGGGAGAAGTATTTCTACTATTGGACCACGGCCTCTTAGCCCGGAAGTTTTAATTACCGAAGAGGCCGGCCGTGAAAGCCTACACGCTATGATTAAAACGTCATTTTTTCGGATGAATCCAGGTTCTGTTTACAGCATCATGATGGTCGCATCCGAGTTTGGTGACATCGCGGTGAACGCACATTGGAAGCGAAGTATTCGTCATCGTCATACTGGCGTTTCACCCGGCGTGATGATATGGGGTGCCATTGGTTACATGTCTCGGTCACCTCTTGTTCGCATTGACGGCACTTTGAACAGTGGACGTTACATTTCTGATGTGTTACGACCCGTGGCTCTACCCTTCATTCGATCCCTACGAAACCCTACATGTCAGCAGGATAATGCATGTTGCAGGTCCTGTACGGCCCTTTCTGGATAAAGAAAATGTTCGACTGCTGCCCTGGCCAGCACATTCTCCAGATCTCTCACCAATTGAAAACGTCTGGTCAATGGTGGCCGAGCAACTGGTTCGTCACAATACGCCAGTCACTACTTTTGATGAACTGTGGTATCGTGTTGAATGGGCAGCTGTAACTATACACGCCATCGCCATCCAAGCTCTGTTTGACTCAATGCCCAGGCGTATCAAGGCCGTTATTACGGCCAGAGGTGGATGTTCTGGGTGCGGATATCTCAGAATCTATGCACCCAAATTGCGTGAAAATGTAATCACATGGTAGTTCTAGTATAATATATTTGTCCAAAGAATACCCGTTTATCATCTGCATTTTTTCTTGGTGTAGCAATTTTAATGGCCAGTAGTGTATATTATGAATGTTTTTCTTCTCAAATAAAACACTCAATAAGTCACTAGCTAATGTGAAAGTTCATTTAGATACGAAATACAGTTCAGATGTGGTAATTTAGTATTGAAATAGCAGTACGGCTGCCAGATATATCACTCAGCTGATCGTCTTTCTGTGAGTTTGAATCGACACATAAGCGATGCTGTTCAGAAATTTAAAAGAGGGTATCAGCCCTAGAAGTCAATGAAGCGACTTATGCAGAGACGTTTCAGTATACTCAGAAGAAACAGTATACAGAGTAAGTAACTTGAACTTGAAGCAGAAGCTGTGTGACTGTAATGTAAACATAGTATCTTAGAGGAAGATGTGTACTTCAGTGTGAGACACTAAAAAGGCTTCTTCATATTCTGTTGAACTATACGACTGAACATGGAAGTGCAAAACAATTAAGTTGTCGTAATTATATGTTAAGAAAAATAGAGCCTATTTGTCATAAATTATGTTATTTTGCAGTTAATAATCACTAAGGGAGATAATTTTTAATACACACTTTATCATCACATTCGCATAGCGGTGAGGATTTGCAAATTTTAGTTGTGTTGTTGTATGCTGCATGGAAACTGCTACATAGCAGATATAAGTGCATGTTTAAAAAAAAGTTCGGATCACCTTGTTTCTTTGAAAATTGGGTCATTACTACCGTTGTAGCAAAGGAATCAGTGTGGCATGTGACTATGCTCCGTAAATAATAAAGTTGGAATGAGTTATTTCGATTCGTGTGATAATTGCTATGGAAAAGACGTTCTACAGTATGCGCTTTAAATGCCTTACATTGTGTGGTACACTGATCTGTGACCCGAAATTCCATACGGAACGCATTTCGTAAGGGCTACCGTATCCAGGGATGCCTCACCCGCCAGTCAACGACTCCTGTATGGGACACTCACACTTTGTAATACTTCCTAATCAGTCTTCTTTTGTTAAGCTTTAACCACCATTCTCGAAATAATGGCGTTGCTTAGGCTCTGTACACAAAATCTGTAAAATGTTAACCGCAATGTAAATAGTGTTGGAGACTGTGTAATCGATTTCCATGTAGTTTACACGCATGTTACACACTTTAGGAAACGAATTGTGATTAAATATAGCGTTTCCATCATTTTTAAAACTCTGCAAATTGTTCTCCAACTTCTAGATGCATTCTGTGGTAGTCCCATAATCCCAGTGAACACACTGCTGAACAAAATATTGCTTGTTAGTATTATAAACGCTTAGCATCACCATAGTGTTATAAAAAGCAGCTTAATACCGCGTTCTTCTATAAGAACAGTAAAATAGTTACTTAACCGTAAATTTTCCAAATCAGGTCGTCTATTTAAATATTAGCTACGGTGTTACTGACGGAAGCTAGCATTTTGTTCTAGGGTTGGGCTATTGTTTTATACATATTTCGACGTTTTATCTCAGTTATGTGAGCATCTGCAGTAGGTTGCGTGACTGCTACACACAGTGCCACACCAGCAGACACGCCATGCAGAACCGCGATGTGGCGTCTGTTCGTCCATCAGTGGTGGTCGTTGTCAAAGTGCGAGGCTGGCATCGGCAGCAGCTACCGCACCACAGCAACCATTTCCGACCGCTGCGCGTGGGGTGGAATGCATGATTATTGGGCAACGATAGTATTTCTGATACCCCAAGTTTAGATCGAAGTCAACGTTTCCTGTGAGAACATGGGAGCAATACTAAAGACTTAAATTTTTCAAATTCTAAGCAAAAATCAGTGAATTCTGTCTTAAAATCTGTGGTGTTAACCAAAAGCAACGAATCTTGCGTCACAGTTTATTGTTGTAACAGATCTTCTAGGATTCCTGATAGTATTCTTAGTTACAGACAAGTAAACAGAATTGTGACAGTTTACTTCATACATCGCTGTACCAAATGAATATAGCAAACTACACTGCAGTTCACACCCAAGAGCGTGGCACAGAATTCACAGGTGTTTCTCGACCCTTCCACCCCATGGATAGCACGTGGAACAAAGTGAACAAAGCACATTTTAAAAACCTAACTATTTTGATGTTAGCTCTGATTCCTATCATTCTATTACACTGACAATTTCTCCCTTTGCAGGAAAAGACCACCAAAATATTGCTGCATTGTTTTACTGTTAAAGGTTTCCATAGCTGAATGGTTAGCGTCGCTCCCTTCCGTGCAAAAGGACCTGGGTTAGTTCCTGATACCTTCTCAGATTTTAAAGTTCTGAACATGGCTGCGTGATCAGCGACCGTTTACAAAGTAAAATTAAAGCAATAAAAGCCCTCGGTCGCATAAAAGAAGTCTTTTGGCCTACGTTTTGGCACTACTAGCACGGGGCTATACCACCTACTGCACTCCCCTGACATAAGCTCTCGTAGTTTCAACTCGATCTCTAAACTGAAGGAAACACTTCACGGAATTCGCTTCAGAACTGCTACAATTTCATCGGGCAATAGCCCGCATCGCTCGAACTGTCAACACAACTGGCACTGCTAAGAGTATCCTACGACTTCCACATCACTGACATCGTGTTATACACAATGTTGGTGACTACTCTGAAGGTCAGTGAAACTTTGAAACACGTATCTACTTTGTACGAGCTGTAAATAAATAGTTGCCACTATTAAAGTTCCAACCCTCGTATAAAGATTTTTGATGTCTATGAAAACAACTTGGTATCTGGCCTGCATTGTAAAGCTTTCATTTTATAAACTAAGGCATGACTATTGTGGATGGAATAATTGTTCTCGAAGACGAATGACTTTTTCCAAGTTTCATGTGGAAATTTCGCTAAATCATGGTACGCGCTATTCATACTATTTGAAATCGGGCGTATCGGATGGTTATGTTGGTGAATTTTGAATTGAGAACGAAGTTTTGGGGGCTGATGGTTCATGTTAACAACCGTTTTCTTATGAAAAAGTTTGATTAAAAATTTTGCGTCATTGATAGCTGGCCTGACTTGTTTTTGTAATTCCGGCGTCGGATCCTCATGCAGTTCCAAAATATTATTTCCGTTAAAAAATCTAGGGTTTTAGAAATGTATCCAGAATTGTAGGCAATAACCAAATAGCAATCTTTGTCAGACTTAGTTATTAAAGCATCAGCTTCTTTAAGTTTATTATTAAATGATTTAACCAACGTTAAGCGTAACATTTCGAAAACAGGCTGTGTTTTTAGTGAGAACGTTAGCTACGTCAAAGGCAACTCTACTACGACATGAATTCTGTTTTTATACAATGAAGACCAATTTTTAAGCCGACAAGCATCTTTTCTGTTACATTTTTGTGTGCCAAGTTGGGCATGACATTGTACTTAAGGCCTTTTTCAAGTAAGACAGTTTCATCTGTGTAAAAGTAATGTTAGTCTTAATTTAAAATCTTTTATAAAATACATGACTGCCTTTCTTAAAAGTACTTTGAGAACTTTTTCGTGCTTACGCAATATGCCTTGTTTGCAAATTTTTTAATGTACGTTAATCTGTATCTAGAAATCATCAACGTTAAAATTATAATTGATATGGAAGATATTTGTGAGCTCTAAATATAGATAATTTGCCTCTTCATTGAGAACATCTTTTATAGCATACAGCTTTTCAATATGATCAGAAATGAGATTTTTCACTACAGGTCTAAAAACCTTGGGATCTTTCTTAAAATATAAGCTTTCACATAATTAGGGACTAGCCCCATTTTCACATTGCTTATTACACTGAAAGGCCATACCTGTACTTAGCAGTTTCTTCTTTACATCCTTATATTTAGAGGCAGCCTTGGATGCTTGGGCAGGCAGCAATCTTAAAGTTTTGAAAACGGCGGCGTGATAAGCGACCGGTTACAAAGTAAAATTAAAACAATAACAACCCTCGGTCGCAAAAAAGAAGTCTTTTGACCTAGGTTTCGGCACTAATGTGAGTGCCATCATCAGAAGTAAAACACTGAAACTGGCCTATAACATAAGTACAAAATTATAGGAAAAAAAAATTTTTTAAGTGGAAGTACTGACTAATAGTACAAGAAAGAAACAGTACTTACTTGGCACTTATAAAATAAATATCAAGCGATAAAGCTTTAGTCACAAAATTTTAAAATAGAATACATGGAAGGCAAGCCACTATGGGATGCTCACACATGTCGAGCTACAGGTAGCTTCAGACTGAGGCGCCCGCGTTAGCAATTACGGGCAGGTGAACATTACAGTAGGAGTGACATCTACTGGCCGCAAATACAAACAAGCTACTTAACTTTCAAAATATAGACAGATGAATATTATGATGAAAATGATTTAGAACATGAATAAAAAGGCAATATTTTATTTGCAGCAGATTCTTCTCAGATTTTTTCTGACGTGGGGAAGTCTAATATAGGGTCAACTCAAGCCTTGTGACGTCAGTTTGAGAAGCTGCTTGAATAAAGAAGCAGCGGTATCATCAGGATTCTGCTACTGACAATAAAGGCTGGAGGGATCGGTGACATGCAGATCACATATCCCACAATCAGAAATCACTCCTAGTACTTCCTTGTAGCCAACAGCCAGCCAGTCGGAACAGGCATAAAGCCTAACCCGTGAGAAGTGTTTACATCGTTTAACTGACATGACACTTCCTCCTCCTGTTTAAATAGATGTTACCTACATATGATCAGTTTGTTTAGCTTTACTGCGCAACGACCAAATATAGCTAGCAACCTGCAATATAAGTGCCACTTTAATTCACATAAAACGTTAAATTTCCTGCCTAAGTAGGTGTTTTGGGATGAAAAGTAATTGCATGTGTGCAAAACATATGTAATTTGCTTACTGTAATATACAAATATGTTTACAGACCTCTCATTCTGAATGAAAAAATTCAACTTTACGTCAAAATAAAGATTTTCTGTATTAATATTCATCAAAATACATAATACTTTTAGTATGAACGCATAAGATGCTCAAAACACATGCGTAGTGTCTGTATTTAATGCCATAGCGTAAAACAAAAACTAATGCATTAACTGAAAACTCCATTCAGCAATAATTTAGTTTACCTGTTCCTTTCCATAGTAACAGCCGAAATATGTGTAAAATTATGAATATTGAACTAGCACTGAGAGACGGGTTTTGACGTAGTATGAGTGTCACCATGACTGTCAAACACTGCAGTTAAGTGTTCGGTAGTCTAATACATTCTTTTTATGCTCCTAAAATTCTAATTTGCCAGGTTCTATGTCGCTCATAATTTGCATCTGCTCACGTCAGAAGTTCCATCATTTAAAATCTAGTCTTGCTTACACTGCGCACCTTTCCATTATTAACGGGTAGGTTTTATTAATTGATGGTTGGTATATGGTGCTTGAGATAGCTATGACATTTTGAGAAGCTGATGGAGCATCCGCCATTTTGGTATTCTTTCGTATTTCTGTCCCAAAGATATTTATCCACATAAGCTACAAATAATATCTGTCATCAACAGGTTAATATCAGATCTGACCTGAACCTCAACAACCGACGACTATTCTAGTGGCAGAGATTTTCTCTCTCTCATCTTTACAGAGTATGATATTTCGCGGCAATCTAATGAAACTCATTCCACGGTACTCATTGGCACAATTTGACGAAACGGTCAACCTTTATATCCTACATTACAATACAGGACAGTTAAGTAAAAATAGTCCTTTTTTTTACACATCGCATAATTTGCTTACCGACTGAATATGCCTTTAATAAGAAAGCTCGTAGTAGATCATATGTTTTTATTTTCTCGTATATCACTTTCATAGCTAAAGTGAAACTATGAAGGAAATATTGCATATGTTGCATCGTGTCAAAAATCCGAACGTTTTAAGGGATTAAATGAATGGACACAAAGGCAATATGTGAATAACTGTTGATAAAACATCAAAAACAGTCTTTACCAACAGCACCAAATTATCGAGTGGAAAAAATTTCTTCACTGTTCCTACTGAAAACACAATGCAAGAGACGCGTTGTGGATTTGCTGCAGTGGAAAAAAGTTCTCAACGGGAACTTACAATTTTCCACACACAATAAAGAGAACCTATGTATTGCACTGTTTTTAAGTATTTATTACACTGTTAATTCTCCTGTATTGGTTTCAGTGCATTGTATTTTTCAGGAATTTATAGCTCTCGTAATTGGTAACAGAAAAATTTATTATGAAATTCTGAAATAGATATGTATCACAGGTGATGGTATAAGCACTGTAAGGTGGAACCGCAAAATATATAGTCTGAATAATGGACATGGTACAGCGCCTAACCGGTGGTGTCTGGGAACGACAAGACATGGATTTGCAGACACACCAACACGATTAACCGATATCAACTGAGGTATGCCATCTTGATATAAATGTCACAGGCGATAGTTTGCATACTTCAGTGTTTTATATTGGTAATAACGTCTTTAAACTAGGATTATATCTCATGTATACGTAGGGATATTTGTAATTAATCATGAAGAAACCTTTCCAGTAAACAGGCATCTGTTATTGAGCAGTTTTCTTGATGGCAATAAGAGTCACCACTGAAGTGAGATCGTTGTGGCAACTTTGAAACCAGAGATTTAATGTAGGTACAGCTTAGATTATGTGAGACATACATGCCGCCCACTGCCACGCCACACCGCTGACAAGCAGTAACGTAGCCTGTTAAAAAGTGTCGAATTTTGCGTCACGTTAGAAGTTTTCTAACGATCTGAATTTTGTGTTGTGTTCAAAGTTTTGAAAATGATTTGCTGGACATTTTAATAATTTTCTATTATTTACCATAATCATCAACCATCTTATGGATGTAGTTTAATGATATGATGCTTAATGAAATAATGCTTGATGTCTGTATAAACCATTTTGGGAAATATTGGGCATCTCATGCTTTTTTCAACACTGCATTTGACATTAAGGTTGGCGTAATGTGAAATACACGCCGATTAGGCACTGGCAAGAACGAACTTGCTTACCGAACATTCTGCTTCTTCTGACAAGTCATACCTTGCTGTGGCATCCAAACGGCACAATGCGACACGCATACCGATTACGCTCTGGCGAACCTGAATTCACTGACAACGCTTTTTTGCAAGATTCAAATTTTTTGGACTTGTCGAGTCAGTGAAATATGAAATAGCATCAGTGCTGATGTACAGACGTCAGCAATTGTTGAGAGCTGGAAGTGGGTTGTAAAAATCGTAGCATACCCTTATGGCGAAGTGTTGATGCTGAACCATCAGAGCTATCTTTTAAATGCTTTCTAATTCTTCTTAATCTTATTTTTTTATTACATTCCAGAAACTGTAAGTCTAATATATACTGCTATTAACAACCTTATATCTTTTCTCTTACTGATTACTTGCTCTAACAAAGATAGGCTTTTTTTCTGATTCAGTGTTGTAGAATGTACATCCAAATAATCGATCGTCAGGAAATTTTGAGATGTGTGGTAACTCTCCAAATTATATAAGTTTGACGTATACGTCACGTCTTTCACTACTGCTTGACCTAAACTGTTTCTGCTAATGCAGATCGTTCACAAAGTCTTTTCCAGTTTTCTCTTTTTTTCCTTCAGTCATTTGTTATATATTTTCCTGTCTATTCATTCATTGCCATTTTATACAACGCAACTACATTATCTTTCCTAGGACATTATTTTTCTCATTCAGTGTAGTAGAATCTGCAAGCTGCTGGAGACAGAGCAGTGCCTGTCTAAAATACAGCCGATCGATTGACAGGCATTAGGGAGTCTTCAGCAGACGAAGGACCTGACCTATGAAGTATAATATATGTAGATGGTATTTGTTGTGTGA
Source organism: Schistocerca piceifrons (assembly GCF_021461385.2). Taxonomy (NCBI): domain Eukaryota; kingdom Metazoa; phylum Arthropoda; class Insecta; order Orthoptera; family Acrididae; genus Schistocerca; species Schistocerca piceifrons. Next base: position 177,412,678 of record NC_060141.1, on the reverse strand, counting down.
CATTCACGTCGGACATGTCCGAAAGAACAGATACCATCTTCATATATAGTTAAGGCTAACCGGCCGTTGACCTTCTTCTTCTGTGCTGGATGCACATGCATTTCCCGAGCTCTTATGGGACTCGGTAAGATTGTCTGCCGCGAGTTATCAGTGTAATGGGCAGGGGCACTATGAATGTAGTGTGTGGACATTAAGTTGGAAATGTGAGTCTCACGGGGAGCGTGCAAGGGATAAATCCCCGCAGTCGCTCTATTCTCTGTGCCCTCGGTAGCTCAGAAGGATAGAGCGTCTATCATGTAAGCAAGAGATCCCGCGTTCGAGTCCAGGTCGCGGCACACATTTTCAACTGCCCCATTGATGTATATCAACGCTTGTCAACAGTTTAGGATCTTCATTTAATTATCATTTCATTATGAAGAATGAGGTGACCGCCAACAGAAACTCTCCCAGTGGGCTGAACATTGTGAACGTCGTCGTTGCTGACTGAGACTAATCCAGTAATACTGTTGTATTGGTAATAATGGGGAAATGGGCACCAAAATGCATAAATTTAGATGATATGAACGACTTGCTATTGACTCTGCAAGATGCCGAATATGTACAGATATGATAACTAATAAGGTTGGTTTTAAGGAGCCTAGACATTTTTAGGATGCCTGTTTTCACTTTTTTGAGATCAGATTTCACCTAATTAAACAATCTTTTAAAATCATATTTCGCGAGTCTCAAGTTTCTCATGCTCAAGACATGCAAAAAAAATCATGTGCACCTCAATACAAAATATTTGAGATTAATTACGTTCGAAATTAGTGAGAGTGGTCCCCAGCTAAAGACATTAAAAACGTGAGACTTTTCAAGAGAGAGATTACGGCTGTAAATTGAACGAAATAGTACATCTGTATGTCAGTGTGGATGAAAATAAGGACTTTTATGCATTGTGTAAACGAAACTGTCCGAAGTGGTAGCAGATAAACACGCAGCAATAAATGTTCAGCCATATGACAATGTATGTTTTAAGTATTCAATTCTGGTACGTTTATATCCTGTACATAACTATATGGAGTATATATGTAAGTATAATAAATGTACAAACAAATTAAACTCTGTCAACATACCGTTCCGTGCAGAACTGAGACATACTCACTTTTTTGAAAAACAAAATGAAGAGGCTCTACTAAAAATCGCTAAACAGAAATTGCTGGTTATTAGTGATGTTTAAGAACACCAGTTTGTTAAAAGAGGCATTATAAACGATATTGCCCACTGCTCTTGCTATCATGCCGCTGTCAACTACAGATTTATGGCAAATTTATGTAACAAAATTGATGAATTTTACATCAGTCATCTTGATGTGAATAACGTATAAAGTTGGGCTATGTTGCAGTACCTTCCATTGTTCTATTTGGAATGCCTTTCTCCGAACTTTTGATGTAGAAACGTACCAGACGATTTTAACGTATGGTGCAGTTCAGAAGTAGACTCCAAATATCCCAAGTGTAATTATTTTATTCATGGCTGTAATTTATAGCAACTATAGTTTCTGGATAAAATTCAGTCATCAGTTGCAAATAAATTTTTATTATGCTTTACCAGTTTCGCCAAATTAATTCATCATCTTCAGAAGCTTAATATGTGAGTCAGTTACTGTAAACTGTCAAACTGTGTTTACAATAATCACATACAACAAACACATCTCAGGGCATACCGTGACATGATACTTCTATGAAGAAGATATTGACATCTGCTAAACCAGTACTAAGCTTCTGAAGAGGACAAATTAATTTGTCGATACCGGTCAAGCCTGATAATAATTTATTTGCAACTGATGACTGATCTAAATTCTGGAAAGAGTAATTTCAGTCTTATATGCTAAAACACGATGTCATTCGGTACAGAAATCCGAAACAGTGTCTGCAATATAAATTGGATTTAAAGAAGACATCGAATTTCACCTCGTACAACCTAGCTGGATCATTGCGATTATTGCAGAAAACGCATGAGTACAAGAAATTATTTTAAGAAAATCTTTTTCAAACTGGTAAATTCGGAAAAATCATGAAAAAGTGCGAAAGATGTGGGCCGTAAGACTACCAGCATCCTGGGAAGACAAATTTGGCAGCTGCATTAATTGCGAAAGAAAATTTTCAAAAGACTGTTGATTTTAACGAAAATTGTGTTCCTATGAATTGAGCGGGGTCTGATGTTGTCTTTGATAAACACAGTGAGGCAGAATTGTCATTTTGGACATTTGGAAAACACGTCTTATCTACTTTCAGTACGTATACATATTAAACAAGTTTTTGCCAAATCATGTAAAACTGGGCTACACAGACATAGATAACGATACGAATCTATGAGAACACAGGAATGATGTCCATACAGTGTTCGATGATTGAGGATCCTTATCAAATAACAGATATAATGCTCCAACGCTAAAAAAGGTTGGGTTAATGAAAGACGAATTTAATGGTGAACCTACTATAGAATTTGTTGGTTCGCTTTCGAGTTCCAGTCTGGGCACTTAATACGCAAAGAGGGGCAGTGGAAGAGGGCATAGCTGTTCACCTGATGACGTCAATTACAAGGAGGGATGGATTATCAAGCTATAGATTCAAAGGTGTGGCTTGAGACGTTATGTCATTCCATTCCGTAGTGGTCACTTGATAGGATTCTTTGCATTCCCAAATGGATCAGAAGTCCTACAGCTACACTACCAGTGGTTCAAAAATTGTTCAAATGGCTCTGAGTACTATGCGGCTTAACTTCCGAGGCGCCGGCCGCTGTGTCCGTGCGGTTCTAGGCGCTGCGGTCCGGAACCGCGGGACTGCTACGGTCGCAGGTTCGAATCCTGCCTCGGGCATGGATGTGTGTGATGTCCTTAGGTTAGTAAGGTTTCAGTAGTTCTGAGTTCTAGGGGACTGATGACCTAAGATGTTAAGTCCCATAGTGCTCAGAGCCATTTGAACCATTTGAACTTCTGAGGTCATCAGTCGCCTAGAACTTAGAACTAATTAAACCTAACTAACCTAAGGACATCACACACATCCATGCCCGAGGCAGGATTCGAACCTGCGACCGTAGCGGTCGCTCGGCTCCAGACTGTAGCGCCACTCCGGCCGGCCTACTAGTGGTGTTTCAAAGTGCAGCCTTAAGACTAGCTATGACATGTGCACTTCGTATCAACAGTCGAGTGTCGTTATTCAAACTAATGTAGAATTTCGGAAATGTTTTCTAATAATTTAAATTCTGTGATGCAGTATTGGAAAATCTATTCCAATATATTACAGCGGCATTCTCTCAGGATCTGTAACTATGACATATCCCTGTGTTATGTGTTACGAGGGTAAGTCAATTATTATCCACAAAGTAGCTATAAAATTTTATTGTAATCAAACAGGAAACTTACAAGAACATAATTTTTCGACACAGTCTTCTTGCGTTTCAACGCACCTGGTCCATCGTTGTACAAGCTTCCTGATGCCTTCATAAAAGAAGGTTCTCGGTTGAGCTGCGACCTACGTCCGTAATTAAATTAAAAAAAAAATACGGCTGTAAGTTAAAAGCATGACATAAATGTGACGTTGCTCTTAAACTGGCGACACATTTCGTTTTTCTCCAACGATTCCGATCTTGTTAAATCTCCAACAACGCAAGACCGTAAAGTATAAAATTGGCTATGAGAATTAAATGAGAGAAAGAAGTTTTGTAGCCACTGTTAGGAGACATAGCTTGTAGTAACGGATGTGGGAAAGAGCATTTTCAGCAATATCACGCAGAACTCTACATCACCATCTTTTAATATATCAGTTTACACAAAATGTGTAAATGTAGCATATCTGTTAAAAATGCACACCTGGACCGCTTGAGCACCAATGTAAGCAGACCTCACATGAAAACACGCATCCAAAATTCCGTAAAGCCAGACAATGAACTGACAAAATACTGCACTGGCTAACTACGAACAAATAAGCAAGAACAATAAGACCAATGTGTCTACTACGGAAACTCGATTCTCTGATGTGACAGTTTATAAGCAAGTGACCCGTTATTGCCATATGGGCTCTTTCACAGCCCTTCAGATGGTTTTACACTTTCAGCGGCTTCATTCGACGTGTCAGAGACGCAGAAACGTCAAAAGACAGCTCTCAACTGCGGAGTCGGCACCCTTTGGCGTGTTCCTGGTTCTGTCACGAATATCTGACAACCAAGAAAATATTTTAATTTTTTTCAGCAATGAGAATCTGAGATCATAATTCCCCCTACAGCACGACAAGAGGTCTGCGTGTGTTTGCTTTAGTATTCTCTCACGCGAGCAACTCAACACGCTAGTCAGACCAGTGGGCAAGCCGACTCAAGTCACGTACGGCTACGGCGCATGTACAGTATGACCTCTCTTTCTGCATATAAACTGTTGGTGTCACAAATGTTCAGCCAGTTACATCATAAAGATCAAATTTCTGCTTACAAGGTATGTCGAAAATAAATAGCAGTACTTAGAGTTGCGAATCCTGACAGCTTTGTGGCGTGACGCTAATACGACGTAATACCGATCTACTCTACATCTACATCCAAACTCCGCAAGCCACCTGACGGTGTATGGCGGAGGGTACCTTGAGTACCTCTATCGGTTCTCCCTTCTATTCCAGTTTTATATTGTTCATGGAAAGAAAGATTGTCGGTATGCCTCTGTGTGGGCTCTAATCTCTCTGATTTTATCCTCATGGTCTCTTCGCGAGATATACGTGGGAGGGAGCAATATACTGCTGGACTCCTCGGTGAAGGTATGTTCTCGAAACTTCAGCAAAGGCCGTACCGAGCTCCTGAGCGTCTCTCTTGCAGAGTCTTCCACTGGAGTTTATCTATAATCTCCGTAACGCTTTCGTGATTACTAAATGATCCTGTAACGATAACATTGATAACGGCCTCATTTCTGGGAGGAAGAGAGTCCACAAGTACCCAGATGAAGCCATCCTTTGATGATTACAGACTGTGGAGCTACCAATTGATTGTTGCGTTTATTTTTCTGTAACAAATAGCTCCAGACATTTACTAAGGGATTAAGATGGGTGATTTGGAGGGCTACTCGAGATTCTATTGGGAACAATGGTGTTCCTCAAACCAGAATCGTGCACTTGTTGTCTGCAGAACAACACTGTGCGGTCACATTAACGTGATTACCTGTCAAAAGCCCGAGGAACGACCATTTGCAGGGCGAAACATGCGGAAAGAGAATGTGAGGTTCTGTGGAGCAAAGCCGGCTCCAGTGCTGTGGCCGGCTGGTTCTTTCGGTTGAGGATCCAGGGCGCAAACAGCTTGATAGAGGTGGTCTCACAGATTGTCGAGTGTGCTTAAATCCGGGGAGTTCAGTGGCAGAAGATCACGGTAAACTCATCCTGCTGCTCCTCGAACCACGCATGCACACTGCAAGCTTGTAATACGTTGCATTGTCCTGCTGGTAGATGCCATCGTGCCGAGGAAAATCAAACTTGTGTAGGGGTGTAGATGGTCCCCAAGAATAGATGGCTATTTTTGGTGGTCCGTTATGACTTCCACAATGAAGAGATCACCTAGGAAATGTCACGAAAACATTCCCCAGACCATAACGCTCTCTCCTGGTTGCAGTGTGTTCGGTTACAGACTTTTCGCGCCATACAGGCCAATGGCCGTATATCCCACGGAGCATAAAAAGTGATTCCTCTGAAAAGACCAGCTGTTACCACTCAGTGGACGTCCAGTTGCGGTAATGGCGTGCAAATTCCAGCGTTCGTCGCCTATGAACGGCAGGCAGCAGGGCTGCATGAACCTGGCGCCTGCCATTGAGGCCCATACATGGCAACGTTTGCTGTACGGTCGAACAGGAGAAACTATTGGCGAGACTATTGGTGTTACGTCTGCCACAGACGGCCCCTGCCAGGCAGACTACACTCAAGACACCCTTGTGTACCATTTAACACACACAATCACTTGCAGGCGCAACCAAGAGGTAAACAATTCTTAGAAACAAACAGAACTTGCTAGAGACTAAGGCGAACCTTTTTCTGCAGAGGTCGCCTCACCGATATAGGGAGAGTTGGAGTACTCCGCCAGTCTCCGCCGGCTTTATAAGGCCAGCGCAGCAGCAGAACAGCCAGTTCCCCGCCGAGCTAGGACCTGCTCCGACGGACCTTACCGACGCTCTTGATGAATGGTCGTCTACAAGTTATTTGTTTTTGTGTGTATATAGCGATTGTTCGAGAAGTGTAGTTCAGTTTCAATAATCGACATTACACTGAGTGTTCCACAATACTGAGTAATTTTCAGTTAGTAGCTCATTGGTTTATCTGGGCTGTCAGCCGTGTGAAGGTTGAACATCCTTTGGTCCATACACATCTCCAAAGCCCAAGTTACCCCTCTCATCCACAGCCCGTGCTGCGCCACAGTTGTATCGGTGCTGATTTTCGATGGCGCTATTTTGCCGGGTACGACGTACTTCATCCACTGTGGCACGGAGAATGTTTACAAACTTCGCCGTTTCGAAAATGCTTGCACCCTTGGCCCGAAAGCCAATAATCATACCTTTTTGAACGTCAGATAAATCGTTGGGTTCCCACATTAGGATAACGATTGCACTGTTTTCCGCGACCCGACATGCTCTATATACAGGGTGTTTATAAATGAATATCGGGGTTTGAACGCTTAATAATATTTATTATATTAAACTTACAGTTATAAATGAAATGTCAAATGAAAGAGCAATTCAGTTTTACCAAGAACCTTATAAATGTTCAATGTTAGCACCATTTGTCATACGGCACAAATCAAGTCTATAGCCGAGTTCTTCCCAAACGTTGATAAGTGTGCCTTCAATGATATAGCAACAGATGCTTCAATCCGGTATCTTAATTCAGGGAGGTCCGCTGGTAGCGGAGGCACGTACGCGCGATCCTTGATGAAGCCCCAAAGGAAAAAGTCGCATGACGTTAGGCCCGGTGAACGTGGAGGCCAATGCAAAGCAAGCCCTGTCATTGGGCCCCTTGCGGCCTATCCAGCGCTTGAGTACAGTGAAGTTCTACTAATCGCGTACTTCGCTATGCCAGTGAGGTGGCACTGGTACCAAACACAACTGTTTTAGTTGCTCTTTCATTTGACATATCATCTATGACTGTAAGTTTAATGTAATAAATATTACAACGCGTTAAAACTCCGATATTCATTTATAAGCACCCTGTATTTTCCACTGCTAGTGTTGCCACCTGCTGTCTGTGAGTGGTTATCGCATCTTGACACTGAAGATAGGCGATCTTCACATTAATGTGACTGGACCATGTACTTATCATGGAAATTTGGGGAAAACTGGAACACTTGTCACCAAGATTTCTGAAATAAACATGTTGGTTCATTTTCACGGTAACTTGAACAAATGGGCTCAATTAATAGTACGGAAAACACCCTTAGAATATCACAAAATCACCTCCGGCATGAACAATCCGCTAGGCCGTCAGTGTACTTCAAACACTGAAAATAGCAAAAGTGCTACTCTTCTGACTACACCACACGCCTCGTGTAAGAACCGTCCAGTTTCTGTGTAGTTTGGTTCTGGTCTGAAGCTGTGTTACTTGGCTGCGAATAAAGCATAGTTCCATGAACAAACGTCAGACAGTACGCGATGATACACCAACAAATCGGGCAATTTGATTTACAGTGTGGTCATAGGTACACTATGTGATCAAAACTATCCAGCCATCTGGCTGAAAATGACTTACAATCTCGTGGTGCCCTCCGTCAGTAATGGTGGAATTAAATATGGCGTCGGCCCACCCTTAACCTTGATGACAACTTCCACTCTCATAGGCATACGTTCAATCAGGTGCCGGAGGGCTTCACGGAGTGCTGCACTGAGGAGAGGTATCGATGTCGGTCGGTGAGGCCTGACACGAAGTCGGCGTTCCAAAACATCCCAGAGGCATTCTGTAGGATTCAGGTCACGACTCTGTGCAGGCCAGTCCATTACAAGCATGTTGCTGTCGTGTAACCATTCCACCACAGCCCGTGCATCATGAACAGATGCTCGATCGCGTTGAAAGATTCAATCGCCATCCCCGAATTACTCTTCAACAGTGGGAAGCAAGAAGGTGCTTAAAACACCAATGTAAGCCTGTGCTATGATAGTGACAAGGAAAACAACAAGGGGTGCAAACCCCCTCCATCAAAAACACGACCACAGCATAACATGGGGGACTGATGACCTTAGCTGTTTAGTCCCCCTTAAACATCCCAACAACCACCACCACCACAGCATAACACCACCGCCTCCGAATTTTACTGTTGGCACTACACACGCTGGCAGATGACGTTCACAGGGCATTCGCCATACCCACACCCTGCCATCGGATCGCCACATTGTGTACCTGATTCGTCACTCCACACAACGTTTTTCCACTGTTCAGTTGTCCAATGTTTATGCTCCTTACACCAAGCGAGGCGTCGTTCGGCATTTACCGGCGTGATGTCTGGCTTATGTGCAGACGCTCGACCACGAAAATCAAGTTCTCTCACCTCCCGCCTACCTGTCATAGTACTTGCAGTGGATCCTGATGCAGTTTGGAATTGCTGCGTGACGGTCTGGATGGATGACTGCCTATTACACATTGCTACCCTCTTCAAATTTCGGCAGTCTCTGTCAGTCAACAGACGAGGTCGGCCTGTACGCTTTTGTGCTGTGAGTGTCCCTTCACGTTTCCACTTCACTATCACATCGGAAACAGTAGTTCTAGGGATGTTTAAGAGTGTGGAAATCTCGAGTGCAGACGTATGACACGTTCGAAGTCCGTGAGTTCCGCGGAGCGCCCCATTCCGCTCTCTCACGATGTCTAATGACTTCTGAGGTGGCTGATATGGAGTACCTGGCAGTAGGTGCCAGCACAATGCACCTAACATGAAAAACCTATGTATTTAGGAGTGTCCGGATACTTTTGATCACAAAGTGTACATCCAAACACGATTGCATCTTTCTGTCATTTCGTCACATCTCCATGTCGATCCACCTTACAGTAATGGTTCTTTACAACCGACTAGCACATACACACCACATGTCGTACGTCAGTATCGGGGCGTTACATCACCGCCTCGTACCAGCTCTGCATCAACAGCAGCGTTTCCAAACGGCCATTGTGATGTCTTGTCTGGTGGCATATAATGTGAAGAGTCGATATCAACACAGACCCACGTAAACGTTGTTTTCGACCAACTGGGCAAACAGTTGTCGCTACCGACTCATTTGCAAATGTTTCAATTTCACTTCACTGTCACAAGGTACACATACAGAAACTGGTATTAATATCGATGCTTGCTTCGATTGCTCCTGTATGGCAATTTTATATGACAGCGTCATCTGATACCATATGCATTCCTCCAGTTACTAACCGCACCACCAGTTCGACCACTGAATGCCATTGACTCGAGTTTATGTTGTCTCAGTAGGTCGACCTGCTGTAAGGTCCTGAAAAGCTCAAGGTGATGGAAGAGAGACTCAGTGCCTGGACGTATAGTGATGTTTTCATTGCTTGACAAAATCGTATACAGTTTTCCCAATGGTATCTGCAAGACACAGTTTTTATCGCTTTAGTTCTATTTTACTAACATCATAACGCTCTTAGGGCACGACTGAACTAAAAGAAACAATCGATTGGCAGGACACACCCTAAAGCAACAAGGATTAGTTAAGTGTGTGAAGTAAGAATTACACAGACAGACCAAGGCTTGGTTATATTAAGCACATTCAGTTGGATGTACGTCTTCATACATTCGCGGTGCAAAGACTGTTCCAAAGACTGTTTTATGGAGCCAATTGCACGTAGTTTGTAATAGTTATGCGCAGGTGAAGAGGCTGGCACAGGATAGAATAGGACAGAGAGCGGCATCAAACCAGTCTCCGAACTGACAACGACAATAATTTCTGAGCCGTGTCGATGTATCAGCCTTGCTACATCGAGATCGAGCCGTAGTTTTTCAGAGACGCAAGCTTCTGGTCTATATTATCGGTATAAAAGTGTTGTGGGGGGGGGGGGGGGGGGGAGCAGAAGGAACTGAGTTGCGGACGGAGCGATAAGCAAGTGCATAGTGTGGCTGTCTGCAAGTAACTGTGGTCACCAAGAGAGGGCCGAGCAGTACTGTACTGCTGGGCACTGACATACGCAGCAAGAACGATGGACTCGGCAGCTGGTGGCGAAGTGGACAGCGCGGGGACGGAAGTTATATCCGTTAGCTGCTGCTCGCCTACCCTATACCAGCTGGCCAGCCCGGCTAGCCGCGCGGTCTGACGCGCTGCTTTCCGAGCGGGAAGGCGTACTGGTCCCCAGCACGAATCCGCCCGGTGGATTAGTGTCGAGATCCGGTGTGCCGCCCAGCCAGTGAATGGTTTTTATGGCGGTTTTCCATCTGCCTCGGCGAATGCGGGCTGGTTCTCCTTATTACACCTCAGTTACACTATGTCGGCTATTTCTGCGGAAACACTGTCTCCAGGTACGCGCAAACGACAATTACTGTACCAAGCAAACATTTGAGGTTACACTCGTCTGGTATGAGACGTCCCGGTGGGGGTCCACTGGGGGCCGAACAGCACCCTGGATTCGGTGTGGGGCGACGGTGAGGTGGGTAGACTTCTGTGGCCTGTGGTGGGGTTGTGTACCACTGAGAGCTACGGCGGGACTAAGCCTCTCCGTCGTTTCTAGGTCCCCGGTTCAATACACACACACACACACACACACACACACACACACACACACTATATCAGCGTGAATGGATTGGCCAGGCATCAGCGAGGACGCGCTAAGACAGATGGTACGTGAGTCCAGGGAATCGGCAGATTTAATGAAGAGAAGCTACTGTTTTTTCAACATGATTGGACTCGCGAACGTATTTATTGTTGGTAAAACCTGATTCTCATGGACGTAGGACTCTAGCCGCACTGTGGCTGACGATTGGTAATCTGATAAATTATGTTCAGTTTTATGTGAACACGTGGTGTTTGTCCTTTCGTACATGTCCGCAAGGACAGACTTTACGCATTCACGTAACTGATTCCTTTAGATGGGCAAGGAATTCACGACCTTCATTGCGCACGCACAACATCGCTCGACCTCCAGCGAGAATCTAAAATTGGCGAGCATGCAGGACACGGATGGGGACTGCGGATAGGTGGTGCTAAGTTGGAGTGTGAGTCGGCCGGGGAGCGTACCAAGATAGTCCGTGTATTTGCTATAAACACTGTGTCCAGATGGCGCAGTTGTTTACGGGACTGCCTACTAAACAGGAGACCCCAGGTTAGAGTCGCGATTCTACATCTGCATCTACATCTATAATCCGCAAGCCACCCAACGGTGTGAGGCGGAGGGCACTTTACGTGCCACTGTCATTACCTCCCTTTCCTGTTCCAGTCGCGTATGGTTCGCGGGAAGAACGACAGCAGGAAAGCCTCCGCGCGCGCTCGAATCTCTCTAATTTTACATTCTTCATCTCAAAAAATGGCTCTGACAAGGGAACCTCCCCATCGCACCCCTCTCGGATTTAGTTATAAGTTGGCACAGTGGATAGGCCTTGAAAAACTGAACACAGATCACTCGAGAAAACAGGAAGAAGTTGTGTGGAACTATGAAAAAAATAATCAAAATATACAACTAAGTAGTCCATGCGAAAGATAGTCAACATCCAAGACAGTGTCAGCTCCGGAGCGCCGTAGTCCGGTGGTTAGCGCGAGCAACAGCGGAACGAGAGGGCCTTGGTTCAAGTCTCCCCTCGAGTGAAAAGTTTACTTTTTTTATTTTCGCAAATTTGTGATCTGTCCGTTCGTTCATTGACGTCTCTGTTCACTGTAATAAGTTTAGTGTCTGTGTTTTGCGACCGGAGCGCAAAACCGTGCGATTAGTAGACGAAATGACGTGCCTCTCCAATGGGAACCGAAAGCATTTGATTGCGAGGTCGTCAACCGATTCCTCCACAGGAAACCACGTCTGATGTATTCAATACGACGCTGTTGACGGCATGTGCGTCACATGACAGAAATATATTGTCGACCCACCTAACTTGTGCACTTGGCGAATGGGTAAAAAGATTCTTCTACCTTGCCCGATTTAGGTTTTGTTGTGGATGTGATAACCACTCCCAAAAAAGTGATGAAAACGTAAGAGTTTGTGACATAAACTGCAACAAATGAATACAACAGTTTCACAGTCGCACAGTTTTCCCTGTGCTCTGTCAAAACATGTTTCTAACGTTTTCAAATTTTTCCTTGTGTAGACCGTCAAATACTGCATATGTCCAAGCAAACCTGAACATGTCCTGGAATTTTGGAGAGCGAAGTTGATTACGTGTGAGTGCCTGAACTTTGATAATTGTCTGAAAATAAAAAATTGAACATCTCACTCGAGGGAAGACTTGAACCAAGGACCACTCGTTCCGCAGCTGCTCACGCTAACCACGGGATCACGGCGTTCCCGCCCTCAGCGTATCCTTCATGTTGCCTATCTTGGACATGGACTACTCAGTTTGTATATTTTGCTTATTTTTTCATAGTTCCACACAACTTCTTCCTGTTTTCTCGATTGATCTGTGACCAGTTTTTCAAGGCCTATCCACTGTGCCAACTTATAACTAAATCTGAGGGGGGTGCGATGGGGAGGTTCCCTTGTGAGCACTATGGGACTTAACGTCTGAGGTCATCAGTCCCCTAGAACTTAGAACTACATAAACCTAACAAACCTAAGGACATCGTGATCTCCTCGGGAGGTATAAGTAGGGGGAAGCAATATATTCGATACCTCATCCAGAAACGCACCCTCTCGAAACCTGAACAGCAAGCTACACCGCGATGTAGAGCGCCTCTCTTGCAGAGGCTGCAACTTGAGTTTGCTAAACATCTCCGTAACGCTATCTCGCTTACCAAATAACCCTGCGACGAAACGCGGCGGTCTTCTTTGGATCTTTTCCATCTGCTGTGTCAACCCGACCTGGTACGGATACCACACTGATGAGCAATACTCAACTATAGGTCGAACGAGTGTTTTGTAAGCCACCTCCTTTGTTGATGGACCACATTTTCTAAGGACTCTTCCAATGAATCTCAACCTGGCACCCGCCCTACCAACAATTAATTTTATGTGATCATTCCACTTCAAATCCTTCCGTACACATACACCCAGATATTTTAGAGAAGTAACTGCTACCAGTGTTTGTTACGCTATCATATAATCATACAATAAAGGATCCTTCTTTCTACGTATTCGCAATACATTATAGTTGGTCGGTACACGTTCTCATTGGTTTCTGCCAATTCCCTATAAAGTTCCGATGCATCTGATATTATCAGTTCATTTTCTCTCTCCTCCTCCTTTAATTCACATAATATGTTCAGTTTTGAAGTTTTGTACATTTAAAGTCAAAGAGAAAGAGTAACGTTTGAATTTTTGAGAAAGAGACCTGTCAAAGGGGGGGGGGGGGGGAGAGCGGGGGGTGGTGCTTATAGAGTAAATACCCTTTAATTATCAGGTTTAAGTTAAATGTTGAATGTACATTTTAATTGGTTTTTAAATGACTATATGCGTTTGCTAATCACAACAAAAGTTTCATAAATTTTATGCCCTATTTTAAAACTAGCGTGCTTAGAGTGTAGTTGCTCAAAGATCAAGGGGATTTTTACGACCCTTGTAAGACTGTTAACAGATTAAGAAATTTTTATTTTATTAACTTGTAATTTTTATTAGTTGATGTTCTACATACAATTTAAACGAACATATACTTGTCTAGACATTGTTTTGAGACTCAATCTTTTTGCTAAGGTTTGAGTAAAATGATAGAACACGATTCATCTTCGCAGCAATGTTTGATTCATGTTTGGGCTACAGATGTGAAATAATTGTTTCTAAAAGTTTCTATTGACATTCAGTAAATCTCCACTACTTTCCACTTCCCTAAATCCGTGGTGTGTCATTGTTCAGTTTCTCTTTCCAATAGTTGGATAATTATGAGGAGTTACATAGACTTAATAACTACTTTTTCACTATTTTTGGTATGAAAAGAAGATAGAGTCTTAAGAATACTGTACAGCACAATCTGTTACAGTCACTCATTTATGGCCGGCCGGAGTGGCCGTGCAGTTCTAGGCGCTACAGTCTGGAACCGCGAGACCGCTACGGTCGAAGGTTCGGATCCTGCCTCGGGCATGGATGTGTGTGATGTCCTTAGGTTAGTTAGGTTTAAGTAGTTCGAATTACTAGGGGACTGACGACCTCAAAAGTTGAGTCCCATAGTGCTCAGAGCCATTTGAACCAACTCATTTATTGACAGTCTTATTTCTGTATCGAAAAAGACTAAGAAATGCTTCGGATATTCACCACGTGTGTCACCTCCGACATTTCGCTCTACGTGGGACAACTTCTGTGCTTACCCACCTACTATGAAAGTCTATATCATTTTGATTCAGTCAAAAGAATCCGATACGGACAGAAATTGCGATAACAGGCCACTAGCTCAGAGATGTTTACGTTTCCTTTGAATTACTGTGTGTCCCCACAGTTGAATCAGAGCTCGGTTAAGAGAAAACATTGTGTAGTTCTGAGTTAACCATTCATGAGATGTATAAAAATACATCACAGCGGGAACTCGGGGACCATTTTCCACATGTACGACGCTAAGTCACATTTTTCCTTCCATTCCTTCTCTTTTTATCTTTACTCTCTGTGGAATTACTCTTCGTTCCTGCCTCCTTTTTATATTTTTCCAGCAAGCTCGAAAATCCTCCTCTTCATGAATATACAAGAGCGAGCGGGACCGGTCGGCTTGCACGCCACAGTGGCTGTTTAGCCAGCAGCAACGTGGGGTGCGCTGACGCTGTTTAACTAGGCCGCTGTCGGGCCTGTCTGTCCACAGGCCAACTTCCCTTGACGGGACACAGGTACGGGGGCCCGGGGGAACGCAACATCACTCCGAGACGGCTCGACGAAAAGGATTTTCGCAAACAGAACCCGCATCCAACCGAACGAAACATACATGTTAATTCAGTTTTAGTTTGAGGAACGCCACAATACGTAATGGCTACCGATAGCTAGCAAGCGTACGTAGAGCTGTTTCTCGAGAAATTTCAGAATCATTTTGTCATTCACCGAGAAACTAACATGAGTTGCCCCGCCTCCTTATACCCCATGCTGCTGGCTCGGGTCCGGGGTTCGTGAATGCACTGCATTTATGACCTCCTCGATGTGAAAGTTCTCGACTTGGCAATTACCGTTCGGAAGACCAGGACAAAAGATCTGGGTCTAGAGCAGAAATAGCATTACTACCTATGAAATTCTGATTTAGTTACGTTGATATTTATTACTAAAAACACAACTCAAGTATTGAATTGAATGATCCGCGCCGGCCGGGGTGACCGAGCGGTTCCAGGCGCTACAGTCTGGAACCGCGCGGCCACTGCGGTCGCAGGTTCGAATCCTGCCTCGGGCATGGATGTGTGTGATGTCCTTAGGTTGGTTAGGTTTAAGTAGTTCTAAGTTCTAGGGGACTGATGACCTCAGCAGTTAAGTCCCATAGTGCTCAGAGCCATTTGAACCATTTTTTTGAATGATCCGCACTGGCTGTAAAATATTTTTATTCGAAGTCCCGACCAGTTTCGCGTCAACTGAAGACGTATCCTCAGAGAAAATTTTTTTACTATTCTTGACAATGGCCTGAAGAATAAAGGGATATTGAAAAATAGTAGTCCGCAGCTCGTGGTCGTGCGGTAGCGTTCTCGCTTCCCACGCCCAGGTTCCCAGGTACGATTCCCGGCGGGGTCAGGGATTTTCTCTGCCTCGTGATGAGTGGGTCTTGTGTGCTGTCCTTAGCTTAGTTAGGTTTAAGTAGTTCTAAGTTCTAGGGGACTGATGACCATAGCTGTTAAGTCCCATAGTGCTCAGAGCCATTTTTGAAAAATAGTATCATATAACAGTATTTTAATGGTAATCACAGATATGCTTTTTAAGATCTCATAGCGGAAAGGTGTTTTCCACACACGATCATTCACGTCTATAAACAAACAGCGCTCTGAAAGCGGTCGTCCATAGTTAAAATGATGGGGACAGCAGGACCCATGGAAATAAAATCTGGATAGAGACCACTTGGGAGAAAAATGCTGTAAAATAGTAACGCACCTGGACAAGTTCAATGTATCAACCCAATAAACGAGAAGAGTCTTGCCGTGGCAAGAGCAGGAAGATGGTTGAGCGGCAGCAGGCAAGGCAATATTGACCGCTCTGCCATGCGGAAGATGTTTGCAGGTGGCGTCGCAGGCGACAGAAGCAAAACGGACACGAGGCTGCACGGCTGCATCAGACGGTGTTTACAGATCGAAATCAGCCGAATCAGCCAAACTTACGTGCCGTGTATCGTGGCGTCGCCGCGACAGGATCCGTGGTACCACAGACTGTTGATCGAGGGTAGGGATCGATTGCAATCCTCTCGCTATGGTACAGGCAAGACATCTGTATTACTTTGAATCTGAATGTGCGGGCTGGAACTGTAGGTGACTGTATACAGAGAATTTATTAAGAACGCCCCAAAGACCTACTTGAAGATGTGTCCCGGCAAATAGAAAGAAATATGTAGTTTGTGCATGTTGGAGCTCCAGTACATTTCAGTCTCAAATGTTCGAGATGCACTGACTGGAATATACCATGACAGATGAACAGCTAGAGGAGGTGCAGTTCCATGAAGTGCACGATCCCTCGACCTCATTCCTTTGTATTATTCTCACTGGGGGCACCTTAAACAACCTTAAACAACCGGTCTATGCACCAGACCAGGCGGACGCAGAAATTCTTCATCGATCTCTCGTGGAAGCCTGCGAAACCATTCGAAACCGTCAGGAAATATTTGAAAGGGGACGACAGTCCACGATTCAACGAGTTCGCGTGAGTTTAGAAGCAAGAGGAGGACATTTCGAGCACTTATTATGAGTTTATGTGTTGATGAGTTCCAATCAAGTGAATTATAACTTTCATCAGTGAGTCGAAAACGAAGTATTTCCAGACTAAAGTTAATATGAATTTCTTTCTTCTTTTGGTGTAAGGAATCTGTCCATAAAGTTTGTAAAAATATTTTTGAAACACCGTGTATACCATGTACTTATCCTGCATATTATATACAGGGTGGTCCATTGATAGTGAGCGGGCCAAATAGCTCACGAAATAAGCATCATACGCAGAAACTACAAAGAATGAAACTCGTCTAGATTGAAGGAGGAAACCAGATGGCGCTATGGCTGGCCCGCTAGATGGCGCTGCCAAGGTCAAACGGATATCGACTGCGTTTGTTTTTTTTAAATAGGAACCCCCATTTTTTATTACATATTCGTGTAGTACGTAAAGAAATATGAATGTTTTAGTTGGACCACTTTTTCGCTTTGTGATAGATGTACGTGGTATCATGTAACATTCCGCCAGTGCGGACGGTATTGGCTTCGTGATACATTACCCGTGTTAAAATGGACCGTTTCCTAATTGCGTAAAAGGTCGATATCGTGTTGATGTATGGCTATTGTGATCAAAATGCCCAACGGGCGTGTGCTATGTATGCTGCTCGGTCTCATGGACGACATCATCCAAGTGGCCGGACTGTTCGCCGGATAGTTACGTTATTGAAGGAAACAGGAAGTGTTCAGCCACATGTGAAACGTCAACCTCGACCTGAAACAAATGATGATGCCCAAGTAGGTGTTTTAGCTGCTGTCGCGGCTAATCCGCACATCAGTAGCAGACAAATTGCGCGAGAATCGGGAATCTCAAAAACGTCGGTGTTGAGAAAGCTACATCAACATCGATTGCACCCGTACCATATTTCTGTGCACCAGGAATTCCATGGCGACGACTTTGAACGTCGTGTACAGTTCTACCACTGGGAACAAGAGAAATTACGGGACGATGACAGATTTTTTGCACGCATTCTATTTAGCGACGAAGCGACATTCATCAACGTAAACCGGCATGATATGCATTATTGGGCAACGGAAAATCCACGATGGCTGCGACAGGTGGAACATCAGCGATCTTGGCGGGTTAATGTATGGTGCAACATTATGGCAGGAAGGATAATTGACCCCCATTTCATCGATGGCAATCTAAATGGTGCAATGTATGCTGATTTCCTACGTAATGTTCTACCGATGTTACTACAAGATGTTTCACTGCATGACAGAATGGCGGCGTACTTCCGACATTATGGATGTCCGGCACATAGTTCGCGTGCGGTTGAAGCGGTATTGAATAGCGTATTTCATGACAGGTGGATTCGTCGTCGAAGCACCATACCATGGCACGAACGTTCTCTGGATCTGACAGATTTCTTTCTGTGGGGAAAGTTGAAGGATATTTCCTATCGTGATCCACCGAAAACGCCTGACAACATGCGTCAGCGCATTGTCAATGCATGTGCGAACATCACGGAAGGCGAACTACTAGCTGTTGAGATGAATGTCGTTACACATATTGCCAAATGCATTGAGGTCGACGGACATAATTCTGAGCATTTATTGCATTAATGTGGTATTTACAGATAATTACGCTGTAACAGCATGCGTTCTCAAAAATTATAAGTGCACAAAGGTACATGTATCACATTGCAACAACCGAAATAAAAATGTTCAAACGTACCTACGTTCTTTATTTTAATTAAAAAACCTACCTGTTACCAATTGTTCGTCTAAAACTGTGAGCCATATGCTTCTGACTATTACAGCTCCGTCTATCACGAAGCGAAAACAGAGGTACAACAAAAACATTTATATGTTTTTACGTACTACACGAATATGTAATAAAAATGGGGGTTCCTATTTAAAAAAAACGCAGTTGATATCCTTTTGACCTATGGTACCGCTATCTAGCGGGCCAACCATAGAGCCATCTGGTTTCCCTCTTCAAGCTAGACATATTTGTAGTTTTTTCGTTTGACGCTTATTTCATGAGATATTTGCCCCGGTCACGATCAATGGACCACGCTGTAGAATACGTTTGTATATTTCAACTAGGTTTTAATACATATTCATCAGTGAAAGGAAGCGAGATCTGGCAGTTGATGTCCCTCACTACACAGAGTTTACTATGCCAACACGGACTGTCTAGTAGGTATTTAGCAGCTGTCATCCGTGGTGATGCGTCTCGTTTGTTTAGTGATTCCAGTAATTTGTAGCTATATGCTCTGTGAGTCACGCTGTATCTTTAATTAAGATGGACTTACCGAATTTCCACTTTCAAGTCATTATTACGTTTCTTACGTCACTGTTGACTCTCATTTAAGTGTGATATTATTCCTCTTCCTGAACATGTCGGCCTACTCAGTGTGCAACCAAATTTATGTCAGTGCGTATCTTTTAAAGTCAGTTGATTCTCGCTGGGCGTTCAAGACGGGAAATACTTGCTTGCATCCGCTCATAATTTCTCTTGAATGTTTTATAGCGTTTCTTTCAAATTATGCCGGCCGGGGTGGCTGAGCTGTTCTAGGCGCTACAGTCTGGAACCGCGCGACCGCTACGCTCGCAGGTTCGAATCCTGCCTCGGGCATGGATGTGTGTGATGTCCTTACGTTAGTAAGGTTTAAGTAGTTCTAAGTTCTAAGGGACTGGTGACCTTAGAAGTTAAGTCCCATAGTGCTCAGAGCCATTTGAACCAATTTTTTAAATTATCTTTCCATGTGATGGTGTCACGAGAAGATCTTTTTGAGTGCAAGACGAGCGTGCAGTGGCTTTGGAGGTTAATACCGTTAGCTAAAATGAATACTCCTGTTTATCTTTTAAAGATGGGATGGCGACGGTTGTGTTATCTACCGAATAGAAAGGTCAGCTTCTGTCACTGTAGCATTATTTTTTGTCAGATTATGGAAAGTTCCCATAGACTCCCTTGTTCCAAAAGAAATAGTAATTACTCGTCATTAACGTTAAATTCAATTCGTATAAAACACAATAAAAAATAGGCCATCGTACGGCTCTGAAACTTAAAGCGAAACTATTCCCATAAGGCTATAAACTGAGCTACTACCGGTGTAAACTCGTCCAGGCAACAGCAGTGTACCCTGGCGTCGAATGACTGCCAGTATGAGACGCGTACGATGCACGTAGCATCAGTGAGCGTGCTGTCCATGTGCGGAATGCGGAAGGCCCGTGATCTATTGTAATTTTTCCTCCTATCAATGCAATTATATAGTTCTCAATTCGTCCGAGAAATCAATCATTCATAATATGAAACACAGTGCATAGCTCAGTCACTCAAAATGATTCAGAAATTTTACTTGTCAGAATGAAATCAGGCGATGTTTCTTCTTCTCTGGAGGCTCGTGCTTTGCGGCAGTCTGCTAATCTGTACAAATAAAATGCCTCGTAATTTTTGGAAGGATTGTATAATCAGTCGGGAAACCTCAGATCAAGCGGATATTTGGCTTTGATGAAGTGTAACCTTTCGAAGAAGTAATGGAGCTCTTGGATTATTAAATGCAGGTTCGTATCCAGTCTTTCGGAAGTTCCCTTCTGATTAACAACTACGCAATATATCGGTGAATACCATTAATTCTCAAATGTCAAATACACACCTTTTATATGAAGGAGCAGTATATATATATATATATATATATATATATATATATATATATATATATTTCCCTTTTAATCGTACAGTTCGTATCAGTTATCTTCTGTCATAAATCTCAATAATCAGATTACAGTTCTTCAAAACAAAGCTCAGGCTAATCGGCACGAAGACAATCTCGGAAGCTTTTCTCTTCTATCAACCACCAGAGAGAGTACTACAAAGAATAATTATGCGCTCATGGCATAGCTATTGTATGAAACTATTTTGCGCATGGATTCTGCGAGTATGAAGATAGAAAATTTGTAAACGTCATTCAAGGGTAGAATTGTATCAGAATAATTCATCGAATATAAAGAGGTATTACACTCTCTGAGTTTAACGGAGGGCAGATTGTGTTGGCCCAGAGGCTCGGCACCAGCATTTCAGAAACTGCACGATTTGTCGGGTATTCGAGGACTGCTGTGGTGAATGTCTTCAACAAGTGGCGAAACCAATATGAAACCATATCCAGACGCCTTGGGGTTGGGCGGCCACGCCTCATTACACATGTCGAACGTCGTAGGCTGGACAGACTGGTAAAACAACACAGGCGGCCAACTG